>NC_059457.1:57769385-57784385 GCF_905237065.1 Salmo salar
TATATATATATATATATATATATAGAATATATAAACTGAACAAAAATATAAACGCAAATGTATGCATGTTTCGTTCAGTATATATATATATATACACTGCTCAAAAAAATAAAGGGAACACTTAAACAACACAATGTAACTCCAAGTCAATCACACTTCTGTGAAATCAAACTGTCCACTTAGGAAGCAACACTGATTGACAATAAATTTCACATGCTGTTGTGAAAATGGAATAGACAACAGGTGTAAATTATAGGCGATTAGCAAGACACCCCCAATAAAGGAGTGGTTCTGCAGGTGGGGACCACAGACCACTTCTCAGTTCCTATGCTTCCTGGCTGATGTTTTGGTCACTTTTGAAAGCTGGCGGTGCTTTCACTCTAGTGGTAGCATGAGACGGAGTCTACAACCCACACAAGTGGCTCAGGTATCATCGGATGGGATCATCGGGGGTATCATCGGATGGGGCCACAGTGTCTTCTGATCCCTCCTGTCTCAGCCTCCAGTATTTATGCTGCAGTAGTTTATGTGTCGGGGGGCTAGGGTCAGTCTGTTACATCTGGAGTATTTCTCTTGTCTTATCCGGTGTCCTGTGTGAATTTAAATATGCTCTCTCTAATTCTCTCTTTCTCTCTTTCTGTCTTTCTCTCGGAGGACCTGAGCCCTAGGACCATGCCTCAGGACTACCTGGTATGATGACTCCTTGCTGTCCCCAGTCCACCTGGCCGTGCTGCTGCTCCAGTTTCAACTGTTCTGCCTGCGGCTATGGAACCCTGACCTGTTCACCGGACGTGCTTGTTGCACCCTCGACAACTACTATGATTATTATTATTTGACCATGCTGGTCATTTATGAACATTTTAACATTTTAACATCTTGACCATGTTCTGTTATAATATCCACCCTGCACAGCCAGAAGAGGACTGGCCACCCCTCATAGCCTGGTTCCTCTCTAGGTTTCTTCCTAGGTTTTTGGCCTTTCTAGGGAGTTTTTCCTAGGGAGTTTTTCCTAGCCACCGTGCTTCTTTCACATGCTTTGCTTGCTGTTTGGGGTTTTAGGCTGGGTTTCTGTACAGCACTTTGAGATATCAGCTGATGTACGAAGAGCTATATAAAAATAAATTTGATTTGATTTGAGGTAGTGCAGCTCATCCAGGATGGAACATCAATGCGAGCAGTGGCAAGAAGGTTTGCTGTGTCTGTCAGCGTAGTGTCCAGAGCATGGAGGCGCTACCAGGAGACAGGCCAGTACATCAGGAGACATGGAGGAGGCCGTAGGAGGGCAACAACCCAGCAGCAGGACCGCTACCTCCGCCTTTGTGCAAGGAGGAGCAGGAGGAGCACTGCCAGAGCCCTGCAAAATGACCTCCAGCAGGCCACAAATGTGCATTTGTCTGCTCAAACGGTCAGAAACAGACTCCATGAGGGTGGCGTGAGGGCCCGACGTCCACATGTGGGGGTTGTGCTTAAAGCCCAACACCGTGCTGGACGTTTGGCATTTGCCAGAGAACACCAAGATTGGCAAATTCGCCACTGGCGCCCTGTGCTCTTCACAGATGAAAGCAGGTTCACACTGAGCACGTGACAGACGTGACAGAGTCTGTAGATGCCGTGGAGAACGTTCTGCTGCCTGCAACATCCTCCAGCATGACCGGTTTGGCGGTGGGTCAGTCATGGTGTGGGGTGGCATTTCTTTGGGGGGCCGCACAGCCCTCCATGTGCTCGCCAGAGGTAGCCTGACTGCCATTAGGTACCGAGATGAGATCCTCAGACCCCTTGTGAGACCATATGCTGGTGCGGTTGGCCCTGGGTTCCTCCTAATGCAAGACAATGCTAGACCTCATGTGGCTGGAGTGTGTCAGCAGTTCCTGCAAGTGGAAGGCATTGATGCTATGGACTGGCCCGCCCGTTCCCCAGACCTGAATCCAATTGAGCACATCTGGGACATTATGTCTCGCTCCATCCACCAACGCCACGTTGCACCACAGACTGTCCAGGAGTTGGCGGATGCTTTAGTCCAGGTCTGGGAGGAGATCCCTCAGGAGACCATCCGCCACCTCATCAGGAGCATGCCCAGGCATTGTAGGGAGGTCATACAGGCACGTGGAGGCCACACACACTACTGAGCCTCATTTTGACTTGTTTTAAGGACATTACATCAAAGTTGGATCAGCCTGTAGTGTGGTTTTCCACTTTAATTTTGAGTGTGACTCCAAATCCAGACCTCCATGGGTTGATAAATTGGATTTCCATTGATTATTTTTGTGTGATTTTGTTGTCAGCACATTCAACTATGTAAAGAAAAAAGTATTTAAGAAGATTATTTCTTTCATTCAGATCTAGGATGTGTTATTTAAGTGTTCCCTTTATTCTTTTGAGCAGTATATATATATATATATTCTAGATATACACTACTGGTCAAAAGTTTTAGAACATTCAAGAGTTTTTCTTTATTTTTTACTATTTTCTACATTGTAGAATAATAGTGAAGACATCCAAACTATGAAATAACAGATATGGAATCATGTAGTAACCAAAAAAGTGTTTATTTTATATTTGAGATTGTTCAAATTGTAATAAGAGTCTTCTTCTAAAAGAGACCAAAATGCGGCGTGTGAAGTGCTCATATTTACTTTTAATGAAAACACTTTGCAAAAATAACAAAATGACCAAACAACAGTCCCGTTAGGTACAAACAATGAAACGGAAAATAACCACCCACAAAACCCCATGAAAAACAGGCTGCCTAAGTATGGCTTCCAATCAGAGACAACGAAAAACACCTGCCTCTGATTGGAAACCATACCAGGCACCAACATAGAAAATACAACATAGAACGACATTCTAGACAACCCACATAGAAAACAGAAAACCCCAAATACATAGACAAAAACACCCCCCTGTCACGCCCTGACCAATCTACTATGGAAAAATGACCTCATACTATGGTCAGAACGTGACACAAGTAGCCACCCTTTACCTTGATGACAGCTTTGCACACTCTTGGTATTCTCTCAACCAGCTTCATGAGGTAGTTACCTGGAATGCATTTTAATTAACAGGGGTGCCTTCATAAAAGTAAATTTGTTGAATTTCTTTCCTTCTTAATGTGTTTGAGGCAATCAGTTGTGTTGTGACAAGGTAGGGGTTGTATACAGAAGATAGCCCTATTTGGGAAAAGACCAAGTCGCTGCCACTGGGCTTCAGTTGGAGAGGAAATTAATGAATTCCAGTTATTTGTTAGAATGACTTTGATCTGATTGGATATCTGACATTCTACAATAAACAACATAACATTGCAACTAAATAACTCAAAATGGAGCACAAGATCATATTTTGGTCACACTTCAGTTGGATAGTCTGGATTGTCCATCTGGTCATATATATATATATATATTGGCGGATGACCCGATGGACAATATATATATATATATATATATATATATGAACAAAAGTATGAGGACACCTGCTAGTCGAACATCTCATTCTACAATCATGGGTATAAATATAGAGTTGGTCCCCCCTTTGCTGCTATAACAGCCTCCACTCTTCTGGGAAGTCTTTCCACTAGATGTTGGAACATTGCTGCTATAACAGCCTCCACTCTTCTGGAAAGGCTTTCCACTAGATGTTGGATCATTGCTGCGGGGACTTGCTTCCATTCAACCACAAGAGTATTTGTATTTATTATGGATCCCCATTAGCTGCTACCTTCCTGGGGTGCATCAAAATTAAGGCAGTTATATACGATTTTAAAAACATTACAATACATTCACAACAGATTCCACAACACATTAAGTGTGTGCCCTCAAGCCCCTACTCTACTACCACATATATACAATACAAAACCCATGTGTACGTGTGTGTATAGTGCGAATGTTATCTTGTGTTTGTATGCATGTGACTATGTTTGTGTTACTTCCCAGTCCCTGCTGGTCCATAAGGTGTATTTTTATCCATTTTTTAAATCTAATTTTACTGCTGGAATGAGTAACTGGATGTGGAATAGAGTTCCGTGTAGTCATGGCTCTATGTAGTACTGTGCTCCTCCCATAGTCTGTTCTGGACTTGGGGACTGTGAAGAGACCTCTGGTGGCATGTCTTGTGGGGTATGCATGGGTGTCCGAGCTGTGTGCCAGTAGTTTAAACAGACCTCTGGTGGCATGTCTTGTGGGGTATGCATGGGTGTCCGAGCTGTGTGCCAGTAGTTTAAACAGACCTCTGGTGGCATGTCTTGTGGGGTATGCATGGGTGTCCGAGCTGTGTGCCAGTCAGTTTAAACAGACCTCTGGTGGCATGTCTTGTGGGAAAGGCATGGGTGTCCGAGCTGTGTGCCAGTAGTTTAAACAGACCTCTGGTGGCATGTCTTGTGGGGTATGCATGGGTGTCCGTGCTGTGTGCCAGTAGTTTAAACAGACCTCTGGTGGCATGTCTTGTGGGGTATTGATGGGTGTCCGAGCTGTGTGCCAGTAGTTTAAACAGACCTCTGGTGGCATGTCTTGTGGGGTATGGATGGGTGTCTGAGCTGTGTGCCAGTAGTTTAGACAGACAGCTCAGTGCATTCAACATGTCAATACCTATCACAAATACAAGTATGACTTCATCACATCTCTCCTCCACATTCAGCAAGGAGAGATTGACATGCATATTATTAATGCTAGCTATCTGTGTCCATCCAAGGGCCAGCCGTGCTGCCCTGTTCTGAGTCCCTCTTTGTGGCACCTGACCACACGACTGAAAAGTAGTCCAGGTGCGACAAAACTAGGGCCTGTAGGACCTGCCTTGTTGATAGTGTTGTTAAGAAGGTAGAAACTAGGGCCTGTAGGACCTGCCTTGTTGATAGTGTTGTTAAGAAGGTAGAAACTAGGGCCTGGAGGACCTGCCTTGTTGATAGTGCTGTTAAGAAGGTAGAAACTAGGGCCTGTAGGACCTGCCTTGTTGATAGTGTTGTTAAGGTAGAAACTAGGGCCTGTAGGACCTGCCTTGTTGAAAGTGTTGTTAAGAATGTAGAAACTTGGGCCTGTAGGACCTGCCTTGTTGATAGTGTCGTTAAGAAGGTAGAAACTAGGGCCTGTAGGTCCTGCCTTGTTGATAGTGCTGTTAAGAAGGTAGAAACTAGGGCCTGTAGGACCTGCCTTGTTGATAGTGTTGTTAAGAAGGTAGAAACTAGGGCCTGTAGGACCTGCCTTGTTGATAGTGTTGTTAAGAAGGTAGAAACTAGGGCCTGTAGGACCTGCCTTGTTGATAGTGTTGTTAAGGTAGAAACTAGGGCCTGTAGGACCTGCCTTGTTGATAGTGTTGTTAAGAAGGTAGAAACTAGGGCCTGTAGGACCTGCCTTGTTGATAGTGTCGTTAAGAAGGTAGAAACTAGGGCCTGTAGGTCCTGCCTTGTTGATAGTGTTGTTAAGAAGACAGAAACTAGGGCCTGTAGGACCTGCCTTGTTGATAGTGTTGTTAAGAAGGTAGAAACTAGGGCCTGTAGGACCTGCCTTGTTGATAGTGTTGTTAAGGTAGAAACTAGGGCCTGTAGGACCTGCCTTGTTGATAGTGTTGTTAAGAAGGTAGAAACTAGGGCCTGTAGGACCTGCCTTGTTGATAGTGTTGTTAAGAAGGTAGAAACTAGGGCCTGTAGGACCTGCCTTGTTGATAGTGTTGTTAAGAAGGTAGAAACTTGGGCCTGTAGGACCTGCCTTGTTGATAGTGTTGTTAAGAAGGTAGAAACTAGGGCCTGTAGGACCTGCCTTGTTGATAGTGTTGTTAAGAAGGTAGAAACTAGGGCCTGTAGGACCTGCCTTGTTGATAGTGTTGTTAAGAAGACAGAAACTAGGGCCTGTAGGACCTGCCTTGTTGATAGTGTTGTTAAGAAGGTAGAAACTAGGGCCTGTAGGACCTGCCTTGTTGATAGTGTTGTTAAGAAGGTAGAAACTAGGGCCTGTAGGACCTGCCTTGTTGATAGTGTTGTTAAGAAGGTAGAAACTAGGGCCTGTAGGACCTGCCTTGTTGATAGTGTTGTTAAGAAGGTAGAAACTTGGGCCTGTAGGACCTGCCTTGTTGATAGTGTTGTTAAGAAGGTAGAAACTAGGGCCTGTAGGACCTGCCTTGTTGATAGTGTTGTTAAGAAGGTAGAAACTAGGGCCTGTAGGACCTGCCTTGTTGATAGTGTTGTTAAGAAGGTAGAAACTAGGGCCTGTAGGACCTGCCTTGTTGATAGTGTTGTTAAGAAGGTAGAAACTAGGGCCTGTAGGACCTGCCTTGTTGATAGTGTTGTTAAGAAGGTAGAAACTAGGGCCTGTAGGACCTGCCTTGTTGATAGTGCTGTTGAGTGCAGTTAAGTGCTGTTTAGGGCTCCTGAGTGGTGCAGTGGTCTAAGACACTGCATCTCAGTACAAGAGGTGTCACTGCAGTTCCTGGTTTGAATCCAGGCTACATCACATCTGACTGTGATTGGGAGTCCCACAGGGCAGCGTTAAATTGGCCCAGCGTCGCTGGGGTAGGCTGTCAATGTAAATAATTATTTGTTCTTAACTGACTTGCCTGGTTAAATAAAATATAAAGTAAGAAGGTAGAGCAGTGCTTAATCATGGACAGACTTCTCCCTTTCTTAGCTACTGTTGTATCAATATGTTGTAACCATGGACAGGGTTACTCCAAGCAATTTAGTCACCTCAACTTGCTCAATTTACACATTATTAATTACAACATTTAGATGAGGTTTAGGGTTTAGTGAATGATTTGCCCCAAATACAATGATTTTAGTTTTTGAAATATTTAGGGCAAACTTATTCCTTGCCACCCACTCTGAAACTAACTGCAGCTATTTGTTAAGTGTTGCAGTCATTTCAGTCGCTGTAGTAGCTGATGTGTATAGTGTTGAGTCATCCACATACATAGATACTCTGGCCTTACTCAAAGCCAGCGGCATGTTGTTAGTAAAGATTGAAAAGAGTATGGGGCCTAGACACTTGCGCTGGGGAATTCCTGATTCTACCTGGATTATGTTGGATAGGCTTCCTTTATAGAAGTAACAAAAGTGTATTACTAGAACAGGGGACAGGCAAAACGACAGGTCAAGGGGCAGGCAGAGGTCAGTAATCCAGATCAGAAACAGAAGGCCGTGAGAAATTGTTTGATTCTAGACACATGAAAAGTGGGATGTATACGGAGGGTACGGGGCAACAGAAGACGAACAGAAGAGGGGCAAATGACCTTGGAGATGGGGAAAGGGGCGATAAACCGGGGGGAAAGTTTGCGGGACCCCACCTGGAGGGGCAGATACCGGGTGAACAGCCATACCTTCAGCCCGAGACGATACCGGGGAGCCGGGGTTCGGTGGCGGTCCTCTTGACGTCGATACCTGGAGGTGGTCTTGAGAAGGGCTGACCGGGCTCTCTTTGAGGTACGACGACAGCGGCAGACGAACATCTGGGCCGAAGGTATGCCGACCTCTTTCTCTTGCTCAGGGAAGAGCGGGGGCTGATAGCCCAGGGAACACTCAAAGGGCAAGGAAGGGTGTTGTGGGCGTATTCGACCCGCACTAGTTGCTGGCTCCAGGTGGTGGGGTTGCTGGAGACCAGGCAGCGAAGAGTCATCCCCAGGTCTTGGTTGGCTCGCTCTGACTGACCATTGGACTGGGGGTGAAACCCGGAAGACAGGCTGGCCGACGACCCAATGTGTGCAGAATGCCTTCCAGAACCGGGACGAGAACGGAGGACTCTGGACGGAGATCATGTCCACTGGGAGTCCATGGATCCGGACGTGCTGCACAATGAGCTGGGCCGTCTCTTTGGCAGAGGGTAGAGGAATGAAGTAGACATTTTTTTTGAACTTTATTTAACCAGGTAAGCCAGTTGAGAACAAGTTCTCATTTACAACTGCGACCTGGCCAAGATAAAGCAAAGCAGTGCGACAGACACAACACAGAGTTACACATGGAATAAAAAGCGTACAGTCAATAATACAGTAGAAAAAAATAAAGAAAGTCTATATACAGTGTATGCAAATGGCATGAGGAGGTAAGGCAATAAATAGGCCATAGTAGCGAAGTAATTACAATTTAGCAGATTAACACTGGAGTGATAGATGAGCAGATGATGATGTGCAGATGATGGTGTGTAAGTAGTGATACTGGTGTGCAAAAGAGCAGCAAAGTAAATAAAAACAATATGGGGATGAGGTAGGTAGATTGAGTGGGCTTTTTACAGATGGACTATGTACAGCTGCAGCGATTGGTTAGCTGCTCAGATAGCTGATGTTTAAAGTTAGTGAGGGAAATGTAAGTCTCCAGCTTCAGCGATTTTTGCCATCAGATGGGGGGAGACCCGTGACAAAGTCCAGGGATATGTGAGACCAGGGACGGTGAGGGACAGGCAGAGGTTGAAGGAGACCAGCTGAGTTGTCGCTGAAAGGCCAGGGTCCAACAGGAGTGGCAGGCAAGCCCGGGTGGCAGGCAAGCCTGGAGGAGTGGGCCCACTCCATGACCGAGGAGCGGACCGCATCAGGAACAAATAACCGGTTATCTGGGCCCCGGGGTTCGGCTGGGAATGCTGCGCCTCGCAAACCTGCTTCCCTATTCCCCAGCTGAGTGCCGTCACCAGGCACGAGGTGGGAAGGATGGTCTCGGGTTCTGGGGTTGTAGCATGACAGTGCATCTGGCTTGACATTCTTGGATCCCGGTCGGTATGAGAGGGAGTTGAACCGGGTGAAAAGCAGGGATGAACCAAGATGGGAGCTGTGGTGAAACGGTTTTTGAGATCCCGGAACGCCCGGTCAGCAGCTGGGGACCATGTGAACGGAACCTTGGGAGAGGTGAGTGCAGGGTGCTGTAACCCCATATAAAGCTGTGATAAAAGTTGGCGAAGCCCAGGAAGTGTTACAGCTGCACCCTGGACGTAGGCTAGGGCCAATCCACCACCGCTCTCACCTTACCGGTATCCATCTGTACACTCCCTGCAGCGATGATGTAACCCAGGAAGGGGATGGTGGAGTGATGGAATTCGCACTTCTCTGCTTTCACAAAAAGCTGGTTCTCCAGGAGGCATTGGAGAACCTGTCGGACGTGGAGCACGTGTTCTTGGGCAGAGTGAGAGAAGACAAGGATTTTGTCAAGGTATACGAAGATGATCCGGCTCAACATGTCGCGGAGAACATCATTAACCAGAGCCTGGAACACAGCTGGGGCTTTGGTAAGGCCAAATGGCATGACCAGATACTCGTAGTGACCGCTGGCCATGTTGAAGGCAGTCTTCCATTCATCCCCTTCCCGTATCCGCACCAGGTGGCAGGCATTAAGTAGGTCCAGCTTGGAGAACACGGTGGCCCCCTGGAATGGCTCGAAGGCCGAGGAGATGAGTGGTAGCGGGTAACGGTTCTTCACCATGATGTCATTGAGGCATCGGTAGTCGATGCACGGGGCAGAGTTTTGTCCTTCTTCTCCACAAAGAAGAACCTGCACCAGCGGGGGAGGCAGAAGGACGGATGAACCCAACTAGGGAGTCCTCAATGTAGGTCTCCATAGCCTTGGTCTCTGGACCTGACAGAGAGTACAGTCGTTCCCGGGTCGGAGCGGTGCCTGGGAGAAGGTCAATCCCGCAGTCATGGGGTCGGTGCAGGGGTCCTTACTGAACACCTCCCGGAGGTCTTGGTACTCCGGAGAGGTCCAGGGCAACTTCCGAGCCCCTAGGAAGATGCCCTGAGGCAGGCTGCACTGACTTCAGGCAATGAGCGTGACAGAACGGGCTCCAGCCCATGATGGCACCAGCAGGCCAGTCAATAAGGGGATTGTGACACTGGAGCCAAGAGAATCCCAATACCACAGGAACCTGAGGAGACTTAATGAGCAGGAATTGAATCGTCTCGCTGTGGTTCCCTAACACAAGTAGGTTGATGGGGATGGTATTGCGGGTGACCCGACCTATAGAGCGCCCGTCCAGCGCTTTAACATCCATGGGAATGGAGAGGGGCTGAGTGGGGATGCCCAGCTCAGACGTCTGGGTAGCGTCCATCAAGCTCTCATCGGCACCAGAGTCGATGAATACCAGGAGAGATTTCGACTGGTTTCCCCACAGTAAAATGGCATGAAAAGGGGTGCGGGTAAGGGGAGAGGAAAAGTTATCCGTATGGCCCACCAGAGTACTCGCTCCTACCGGTGAGCCTAGTCTTTTACTGGACAGGTGTAGACGAAATTACCGGTAGTCCAGCAATACAGGCGACTCTTAGTGTGAAGCCTGTATAGCCGTTCTGCTGGAGACAGCCTAGCTCTGACTAGTTGCATTGGCTCGGGAAGAGGTGAATCGACAGACTCCGAGACTCTCGGGGGAACTCGGGTTGCCTCGGGTTCTCTCGGCAACGGAGGCGAGATGGAATCCTTGGGCGGGCGAGTGAAATCGAATCTCTTCTTCGTCGGTAGTTCCCGTGCAGGAACATGTTGAACAGCGCTTCCGGGTTCCAGGTACTCTCAGCTGCCAACGTGCGGAAATCCACCACATAGTCTGCCACACTGCGGGAGCATCCAAAACTTTCTTTGTCTCCACCACAAACTCCTCCAAACTGAAGCATACGGTCGGTCGACTGTTGTTCCCATAATGCCGTAGCCCAGGCGAGAGCCCTCCCGGACATCAGCATGATGAGGGATGCTATCTTATAGTGGTCTGAGGGGAAGGAGGAGGGCTGCAGCTCGATGACGAGGGAACAATGGGCGAGAAACGCCCTACAGGTGCCCGACTCTCCATCGAAGCGTTCCGAGGGAGGTAAGCCGGGTTCCCGGGAAACCGGGATGGCCGGGGAGGTGGGGGTCGCTAACAGCTGGGTTACTGAGGGGCTGGGAGGTTACCGTCGTGGTAGGCTGCCTAACAGAATTGCTCCAGCAATGTGTTCAACGCTGGGTCATGGCGTTCGGCCAAAGTCTGGAACCCTTCCATAAGACAACGAAGCAACTCCTCGTGCCTTCCAATGGTGGTTCCTTGGGAGGAGATGGCGTCGCGGAGCTGGTCCGAGTCTGCTGGGTCAGTCATGGCCAGTTCGTACGATCACGTTTTAGGGAAGACCCAAATGCAGACAGTGTCGAAGTAACAAAAGTTTATAACTAGAACAGGGGACAGGCACAACGACAGGTCAAGGGCAGGCAGAGGTCAGTAATCCAGATCAGAGTCAAAAAGGTACAGATCGGCAGGCAGTCTCAGGGCAGGCAGTATGGTCAAACCGGGAAAAGTAGAAAACAGGAACTAGAAACAGACAGGGTCAAGGGGGAAAAACGCTGGTAGGCTTGACAAACAAAATGAACTGGCAACAGACAAACAGAGAACACAGGTATAAATACACTGGGGATAATGGGGAAGTTGGGCGATACCTGGAGGGGGGTGGAGACAAGCACAAATACAGGTGAAACAGATCAGGGTATGACAGTGTCAGTGTTTGTTGCTGGCATGTCATGCCTAAATTTGCTAATCTTGCAAATTTTGCAAATCATTAAAGTAATTGGCAATATCAGTGGATTTTGTTATGAATGAGCCATCTGATTCAATAAATGATGGCGCGGAGTTTGCCTTTTGCCCAAAATTTAATTTAACCTGTTATGAATAGGGGGCAGTATTTTCACGGCCGGATAAAAAACGTACCCGATTTAATCTGATTATTACTCCTGCCCAGAAACTAGAATATGCATATAATTATTAGCTTTGGATAGAAAACACTCCAAACTTTCTAAAACTGTTTGAATGGTGTCTGTGAGTATAACAGAACTCATTTGGCAGGCCAAAACCTGAGAAGATTACTTACAGGAAGTGCCCTCTCTGACCATTTCTTGGCCTTCTACACTCTCTTTATTGAAAACTGAGGATCTCTGCTGTAACATGACACTTCCTACGGCTCCCATAGGCTCTCAGAAGGCGGCAGAACGGGGAATGATGCCTTTGCAGGCCCAGGCTGAAAAACAGTAGCGCATTTGGATAGTGGTCGATCTGAGAACAATGAGACTGGTGCGCGTGCACGAGAAGACTCCATGTTTTTATTTTCAGTCTTTGAACGAAAACAACGACTCCCGGTCGGAATATTATCGCTTTTTTACGAGAAAAATCGCATAAAAATTGATTTTAAACAGCGTTTGACATGCTTCGAGGTACGGTAATGGAATATTTTGAATTTTTTTGTCACGAAACGCGTCGGGCGCATCACCCTTCGTCACCCTTCGGATAGTGTCTTGAACGCACGAACAAAACGCCGCTATTTGGATATAACTATGGATTATTTTGAACCAAACCAACATTTGTTATTGAAGTAGAAGTCCTGGGAGTGCATTCTGACGAAGAACAGCAAAGGTAATCCAATTTTTCTTATAGTAAATCTGAGTTTGGTGAGGGCTAAACTTGGTGGGTGTCAAAATAGCTAGCCCGTGATGGCGAGCTATCTACTCAGAATATTGCAAAATGTGCTTTCACCGAAAAGCTATTTTAAAATCGGACATAGCGATTGCATAAAGGAGTTCTGTATCTATAATTCTTAAAATAATTGTTTTGTTTTTTGTGAACGTTTATCGTGAGTAATTTAGTAAATTCACCGGAAGTTTCGGTGGGTATGCTAGTTCTGAACGTCACATGCTAATGTAAAAAGCTGTTTTTTGATATAAATATGAACTTGATTGAACAAAACATGCATGTATTGTATAACATAATGTCCTAGGAGTGTCATCTGATGAAGATCATCAAAGGTTAGTGCTGCATTTACCTGTGGTTTGGGTTTATGTGACATTATATGCTAGCTTGAAAAATGGGTGTCTGATTATTTCTGGCTGGGTACTCTGCTGACATAATCTAATGTTTTGCTTTCGCTGTAAAGCCTTTTTGAAATCGGACAGTGTGGTTAGATAAAGGAGAGTCTTGTTTTCGGATTTTCGTGGACTTTGTATTTCACGCCACGCCCATCATTGGATATTGGAGCAGGTGTTCCGCTAGCGGAACGTCTAGATGTAAGAGGTTAACTTCTATGGGCTAGGTGGGACGCTTGCGTCCCACCTACTCAACAGCCAGTGTAATCCCGTGGCGCGTTATTCAAATACCTTAGAAATGCTATTACTTCAATTTCTCAAACATATGACTATTTTACACCATTTTAAAGACAAGACTCTCGGTAATCTAACCACACTGTCCGATTTCAAAAAGGCTTTACAACGAAAGCAAAACATGTATACGTACAAAGAGAGAGAAAATAAATACATCTCGTGCCCTCGTGCACGAGCGTGAGTCTCAGAGTACTCTGACAAGCCACTATCCAAACGCGATAATGTGTTTCAGCCAGAGGCTGCCTCGATATCATTCAGCTTTTTCCCGGGTTCTGAGAGCCTATGGGAGCCGTAGGAAGTGTCACGTTACGGCAAAGATCCTCAGTCTTCAATAAAAAGAGCCAAGATGAACAACAACTTGTCAGAGAGGGCGCTTCCTGTTTGGAATCTTCTCAGGTTTTTGCCTGCCATATGAGTTCTGTTATACTCACAGACACCATTCAAACAGTTTTAGAAACTTTAGGGTGTTTTCTATCCAAAGCCAATAATTATATGCATATTCTAGTTACTGGGCAGGAGTAGTAACCAGATTAAATCGGGTACGTTTTTTTATCCGGCCGTGTCAATACTGCCCCATAGCCCTAACAGGTTAAACACTTTCCAAAGCTTTTTACTCTCATTCTTCATGTAATTTATCTTTGTTTCATAGTGTAGTTTCTTCTTCTTTTTATTCAGTTTAGTTACATGATTTCTCAATTTGCTGTACATTTGCCAATCGGTTGTGCAGCCAGACTTATTTTCCATTTATATCTCAACCATTCTATTTTTTCAATTCATCATCAATCCACAGGGATTTAACAGGTTTTACAGTCATTTTCTTAATGGGTGCATGCTTACTAGTAACTGGGATAAGCAATTTCATAAATGTGTCAAGTGCGGGGTCTGGTTGCTCCTCATTACACACCAATAAATATGATTTACATCAACAACATAGGAATCACTACAAACCTTCTCTTATTTATTTAAACTTTATTTAACTAGGCAAGTCAGTTAAGAACAAATTCTTATTTTCAATGACGGCCTACCAGGGAACAGTGGGTTAACTCCCTTGTTCAGGGGGCAGAACGACATTGTACCTTGTCAGCTCGGGGATTCAATCTTGCAACCTTTCGGTTACTAGTTCAACGCTCTAACCACTAGGCTACGCTACCTCTTATACACTACATTAGGCCCAGCCTTTGTGATCACTACATCCAATGGCTTATGATACTGCTTTCTAGCAGATTTCTGCAGCATTAGTAAAGATATCCTGCCTGTTTGGCCCTGTCCGGGGTATCATCGGATGGGGCCACAGTGTCTCCTGACCCCTCCTGTCTCAGCCTCCAGTATTTATGTTGCAGTAGTTTGTGTCGGGGGCTAGGGTCAGTCTGTTATATCTGGAGTATTTCTCCTGTCTTATCCGGTGTCCTGTGTGAATTTAAGTATGCTCTCTCTAATTCTCTTTCTTTATTTCTCTCTCTCGGAGGACCTGAGCCCTAGGACCATGCCTCAGGACTACCTGGCATGATGACTCCTTGTTGTCCCCAGTCCACCTGGCCGTGCTGCTGCTCCAGTTTCAACTGTTCTGCCTGCGGCTATGGAACCCTGACCTGTTCACTGTGATTACTATTATTTGACCATGCTGGTCACCTATGAACATTTCAACATCTTGGCCATGTTCTGTTATAATTTCCACCCGGCACAGCCAGAAGAGGACTGGCCACCCCTCATAGCCTGGTTCCTCTCTAGGTTTCTTCCTAGGTTTTGGCCTTTCTAGGGAGTTTTTCCTTGCCACTGTGCTTCTACACCTGCATTGCTTGCTGTTTGGGGTTTTAGGCTGGGTTTCTGTACAGCACTTTAATATATCAGCTGATGTAAGAAGGGCTATATAAATACATTTGATTTGATGTGATCAATACATGTTGATGATTTAATTCCTGTGCAGTTTGTAACTACCCTGGTAGGTTGAC
>NC_059457.1:57789385-57896885 GCF_905237065.1 Salmo salar
TATCAGTCTGATGGCCTGGAGATAGAAGCTGTTTATCAGTCTGATGGTCTGGAGATAGAAGCTGTTTATCAGTCTGATGGTCTGGAGATAGAAGCTGTTTAACAGTCTGATGGCCTTGAGATAGAAGCTGTTTATCAGTCTGATGGTCTGGAGATAGAAGCTGTTTAACAGTCTGATGGTCTGGAGATAGAAGCTGTTTATCAGTCTGATGGCCTGGAGATAGAAGCTGTTTATCAGTCTGATGGCCTGGAGATAGAAGCTGTTTACCAGTCTGATGGCCTGGAGATAGAAGCTGTTTATCAGTCTGATGACCTGGAGATAGAAGCTGTTTATTAGTCTGATGGTCTGGAGATAGAAGCTGTTTATCAGTCTGATGGCCTGGAGATAGAAGCTGTTTATCAGTCTGATGGCCTGGAGATAGAAGCTGTTTACCAGTCTGATGGTCTGGAGATAGAAGCTGTTTACCAGTCTGATGGTCTGGAGATAGAAGCTGTTTACCAGTCTGATGGTCTGGAGATAGAAGCTGTTTATCAGTCTGATGGCCTGGAGATAGAAGCTGTTTATCAGTCTGATGGTCTGGAGATAGAAGCTGTTTATCAGTCTGATGACTGGAGATAGAAGCTGTTTAACAGTCTGATGGTCTGGAGATAGAAGCTGTTTATCAGTCTGATGGTCTGGAGATAGAAGCTGTTTAACAGTCTGATGGCCTTGAGATAGAAGCTGTTTATCAGTCTGATGGTCTGGAGATAGAAGCTGTTTAACAGTCTGATGGTCTGGAGATAGAAGCTGTTTATCAGTCTGATGGCCTGGAGATAGAAGCTGTTTATCAGTCTGATGGCCTGGAGATAGAAGCTGTTTATCAGTCTGATGGCCTGGAGATAGAAGCTGTTTATCAGTCTGATGGCCTGGAGATAGAAGCTGTTTATCAGTCTGATGGCCTGGAGATAGAAGCTGTTTATCAGTCTGATGGTCTGGAGATAGAAGCTGTTTACCAGTCTGATGGCCTGGAGATAGAAGCTGTTTATCAGTCTGATGGTCTGGAGATAGAAGCTGTTTATCAGTCTGATGGCCTGGAGATAGAAGCTGTTTATCAGTCTGATGGCCTGGAGATAGAAGCTGTTTATCAGTCTGATGGCCTGGAGATAGAAGCTGTTTATCAGTCTGATGGCCTGGAGATAGAAGCTGTTTATCAGTCTGATGGTCTGGAGATAGAAGCTATTTATCAGTCTGATGGCCTGGAGATAGAAGCTGTTTATCAGTCTGATGGCCTGGAGAAAGAAGCTGTTTACCAGTCTGATGGTCTGGAGATAGAAGCTGTTTACCAGTCTGATGGCCTGGAGATAGAAGCTGTTTATTAGTCTGATGGTCTGGAGATAGAAGCTGTTTATCAGTCTGATGGCCTGGAGATAGAAGCTGTTTATCAGTCTGATGGCCTGGAGATAGAAGCTGTTTACCAGTCTGATGGTCTGGAGATAGAAGCTGTTTACCAGTCTGATGGTCTGGAGATAGAAGCTGTTTACCAGTCTGATGGTCTGGAGATAGAAGCTGTTTATCAGTCTGATGGCCTGGAGATAGAAGCTGTTTATCAGTCTGATGGTCTGGAGATAGAAGCTGTTTATCAGTCTGATGACTGGAGATAGAAGCTGTTTAACAGTCTGATGGTCTGGAGATAGAAGCTGTTTATCAGTCTGATGGTCTGGAGATAGAAGCTGTTTAACAGTCTGATGGCCTTGAGATAGAAGCTGTTTATCAGTCTGATGGTCTGGAGATAGAAGCTGTTTAACAGTCTGATGGTCTGGAGATAGAAGCTGTTTATCAGTCTGATGGCCTGGAGATAGAAGCTGTTTATCAGTCTGATGGCCTGGAGATAGAAGCTGTTTATCAGTCTGATGGCCTGGAGATAGAAGCTGTTTATCAGTCTGATGGCCTGGAGATAGAAGCTGTTTATCAGTCTGATGGCCTGGAGATAGAAGCTGTTTATCAGTCTGATGGTCTGGAGATAGAAGCTGTTTACCAGTCTGATGGCCTGGAGATAGAAGCTGTTTATCAGTCTGATGGTCTGGAGATAGAAGCTGTTTATCAGTCTGATGGCCTGGAGATAGAAGCTGTTTATCAGTCTGATGGCCTGGAGATAGAAGCTGTTTATCAGTCTGATGGTCTGGAGATAGAAGCTGTTTATCAGTCTGATGGCCTGGAGATAGAAGCTGTTTATCAGTCTGATGGCCTGGAGATAGAAGCTGTTTATCAGTCTGATGGTCTGGAGATAGAAGCTATTTATCAGTCTGATGGCCTGGAGATAGAAGCTGTTTATCAGTCTGATGGCCTGGAGAAAGAAGCTGTTTACCAGTCTGATGGTCTGGAGATAGAAGCTGTTTACCAGTCTGATGGTCTGGAGATAGAAGCTGTTTACCAGTCTGATGGTCTGGAGATAGAAGCTGTTTATCAGTCTGATGGCCTGGAGATAGAAGCTGTTTATCAGTCTGATGGTCTGGAGATAGAAGCTGTTTATCAGTCTGATGGTCTGGAGATAGAAGCTGTTTATCAGTCTGATGGTCTGGAGATAGAAGCTGTTTAACAGTCTGATGGCCTTGAGATAGAAGCTGTTTATCAGTCTGATGGTCTGGAGATAGAAGCTGTTTAACAGTCTGATGGTCTGGAGATAGAAGCTGTTTATCAGTCTGATGGCCTGGAGATAGAAGCTGTTTATCAGTCTGATGGTCTGGAGATAGAAGCTGTTTAACAGTCTGATGGCCTTGAGATAGAAGCTGTTTATCAGTCTGATGGTCTGGAGATAGAAGCTGTTTAACAGTCTGATGGTCTGGAGATAGAAGCTGTTTATCAGTCTGATGGCCTGGAGATAGAAGCTGTTTATCAGTCTGATGGTCTGGAGATAGAAGCTGTTTAACAGTCTGATGGCCTTGAGATAGAAGCTGTTTATCAGTCTGATGGTCTGGAGATAGAAGCTGTTTAACAGTCTGATGGTCTGGAGATAGAAGCTGTTTATCAGTCTGATGGCCTGGAGATAGAAGCTGTTTATCAGTCTGATGGCCTGGAGATAGAAGCTGTTTATCAGTCTGATGGCCTGGAGATAGAAGCTGTTTATCAGTCTGATGGCCTGGAGATAGAAGCTGTTTATCAGTCTGATGGCCTGGAGATAGAAGCTGTTTATCAGTCTGATGGTCTGGAGATAGAAGCTGTTTACCAGTCTGATGGTCTGGAGATAGAAGCTGTTTATCAGTCTGATGGCCTGGAGATAGAAGCTGTTTATCAGTCTGATGGCCTGGAGATAGAAGCTGTTTATCAGTCTGATGGCCTGGAGATAGAAGCTGTTTATCAGTCTGATGGTCTGGAGATAGAAGCTGTTTATCAGTCTGATGGCCTGGAGATAGAAGCTGTTTATCAGTCTGATGGCCTGGAGATAGAAGCTGTTTATCAGTCTGATGGTCTGGAGATAGAAGCTGTTTATCAGTCTGATGGCCTGGAGATAGAAGCTGTTTATCAGTCTGATGGCCTGGAGATAGAAGCTGTTTACCAGTCTGATGGCCTGGAGATAGAAGCTGTTTACCAGTCTGATGGTCTGGAGATAGAAGCTGTTTACCAGTCTGATGGTCTGGAGATAGAAGCTGTTTATCAGTCTGATGGCCTGGAGATAGAAGCTGTTTATCAGTCTGATGGTCTGGAGATAGAAGCTGTTTATCAGTCTGATGACTGGAGATAGAAGCTGTTTAACAGTCTGATGGTCTGGAGATAGAAGCTGTTTATCAGTCTGATGGTCTGGAGATAGAAGCTGTTTAACAGTCTGATGGCCTTGAGATAGAAGCTGTTTATCAGTCTGATGGTCTGGAGATAGAAGCTGTTTAACAGTCTGATGGTCTGGAGATAGAAGCTGTTTATCAGTCTGATGGCCTGGAGATAGAAGCTGTTTATCAGTCTGATGGTCTGGAGATAGAAGCTGTTTACCAGTCTGATGGCCTGGAGATAGAAGCTGTTTATCAGTCTGATGGCCTGGAGATAGAAGCTGTTTATCAGTCTGATGGTCTGGAGATAGAAGCTGTTTATCAGTCTGATGGCCTGGAGATAGAAGCTGTTTATCAGTCTGATGGCCTGGAGATAGAAGCTGTTTATCAGTCTGATGGCCTGGAGATAGAAGCTGTTTATCAGTCTGATGGCCTGGAGATAGAAGCTGTTTATCAGTCTGATGGTCTGGAGATAGAAGCTGTTTATCAGTCTGATGGCCTGGAGATAGAAGCTGTTTATCAGTCTGATGGCCTGGAGATAGAAGCTGTTTACCAGTCTGATGGTCTGGAGATAGAAGCTGTTTACCAGTCTGATGGTCTGGAGATAGAAGCTGTTTACCAGTCTGATGGTCTGGAGATAGAAGCTGTTTATCAGTCTGATGGCCTGGAGATAGAAGCTGTTTATCAGTCTGATGGTCTGGAGATAGAAGCTGTTTATCAGTCTGATGACTGGAGATAGAAGCTGTTTAACAGTCTGATGGTCTGGAGATAGAAGCTGTTTATCAGTCTGATGGTCTGGAGATAGAAGCTGTTTAACAGTCTGATGGCCTTGAGATAGAAGCTGTTTATCAGTCTGATGGTCTGGAGATAGAAGCTGTTTAACAGTCTGATGGTCTGGAGATAGAAGCTGTTTATCAGTCTGATGGCCTGGAGATAGAAGCTGTTTATCAGTCTGATGGTCTGGAGATAGAAGCTGTTTACCAGTCTGATGGCCTGGAGATAGAAGCTGTTTATCAGTCTGATGGTCTGGAGATAGAAGCTGTTTATCAGTCTGATGGCCTGGAGATAGAAGCTGTTTATCAGTCTGATGGCCTGGAGATAGAAGCTGTTTATCAGTCTGATGGTCTGGAGATAGAAGCTGTTTATCAGTCTGATGGCCTGGAGATAGAAGCTGTTTATCAGTCTGATGGTCTGGAGATAGAAGCTGTTTATCAGTCTGATGGCCTGGAGATAGAAGCTGTTTATCAGTCTGATGGCCTGGAGATAGAAGCTGTTTATCAGTCTGATGGCCTGGAGATAGAAGCTGTTTATCAGTCTGATGGCCTGGAGATAGAAGCTGTTTATCAGTCTGATGGTCTGGAGATAGAAGCTGTTTATCAGTCTGATGGCCTGGAGATAGAAGCTGTTTATCAGTCTGATGGTCTGGAGATAGAAGCTGTTTACCAGTCTGATGGTCTGGAGATAGAAGCTGTTTACCAGTCTGATGGTCTGGAGATAGAAGCTGTTTATCAGTCTGATGGCCTGGAGATAGAAGCTGTTTATCAGTCTGATGGTCTGGAGATAGAAGCTGTTTATCAGTCTGATGACTGGAGATAGAAGCTGTTTAACAGTCTGATGGCCTGGAGATAGAAGCTGTTTATCAGTCTGATGGTCTGGAGATAGAAGCTGTTTAACAGTCTGATGGCCTTGAGATAGAAGCTGTTTATCAGTCTGATGGTCTGGAGATAGAAGCTGTTTAACAGTCTGATGGTCTGGAGATAGAAGCTGTTTATCAGTCTGATGGCCTGGAGATAGAAGCTGTTTATCAGTCTGATGGTCTGGAGATAGAAGCTGTTTACCAGTCTGATGGCCTGGAGATAGAAGCTGTTTATCAGTCTGATGGTCTGGAGATAGAAGCTGTTTATCAGTCTGATGGCCTGGAGATAGAAGCTGTTTATCAGTCTGATGGCCTGGAGATAGAAGCTGTTTATCAGTCTGATGGTCTGGAGATAGAAGCTGTTTACCAGTCTGATGGCCTGGAGATAGAAGCTGTTTATCAGTCTGATGGCCTGGAGATAGAAGCTGTTTATCAGTCTGATGGTCTGGAGATAGAAGCTGTTTATCAGTCTGATGGCCTGGAGATAGAAGCTGTTTATCAGTCTGATGGCCTGGAGATAGAAGCTGTTTATCAGTCTGATGGTCTGGAGATAGAAGCTGTTTACCAGTCTGATGGCCTGGAGATAGAAGCTGTTTATCAGTCTGATGGCCTGGAGATAGAAGCTGTTTATCAGTCTGATGGCCTGGAGATAGAAGCTGTTTATCAGTCTGATGGTCTGGAGATAGAAGCTGTTTATCAGTCTGATGGTCTGGAGATAGAAGCTGTTTATCAGTCTGATGGTCTGGAGATAGAAGCTGTTTATCAGTCTGATGGTCTGGAGATAGAAGCTGTTTACCAGTCTGATGGTCTGGAGATAGAAGCTGTTTAACAGTCTGGAGATAGAAGCTGTTTATCAGTCTGATGGTCTGGAGATAGATGTTATTTACCGGTACTCGCCTTTCTGGATGACAGCAGGAGGGGGAACAGGTCGTAGTTGTTGTCCTTGATGATCTTTTTTCGGCCTTCCTGTGACATCGGGTGGTGTAGGTCTTCCCTGGAGGGCAGGTAGTTTGCCCCCTGGTGATGCGTTGGGCAGACCGCACCAGCCTCTGGAGAGCCCTGCGGTTGAGGGTGGTGCAGTTGCCGTACCAGGCGGTGATACAGCCCGACAGGATGCTCTCGATTGTGCATCTGTAAAAAGTTTGTGAGGGTCTTAGGGGCCAAGACAAATTTCTTCAGCTTCCTGAGGTTGAAGAAGAGGCGCTGTTACGCCTTCTTCACCACGCTGTCTGTGTGGGCGGACCATTTCAGATTGTCAGGAACTTGAAGGTTTCCACCTTCTCCACTACAGTCCCGTCGATGTGGATAGGGGGGGGTGCTCCCTCTGCATGTGTGTGCGTGTTGAATATTCACCAAGCCTCCAAAAACATGACTCACATCAGCCCGTATCATATTGAGTGGTTTATTTTCTATATCCGTCTCAGAGGAAATGTATTTGTAAGTCCTTGGAGCTATTTCTGGCTCAATTTAATAATGTAACGCCAAGAATGAAAGTCACAACCCAATAACAATCAATACAGTACATTCATCGAAACCGTTGGCTCCAACATCAATTGTACATTTTCATACGAGTCCTGCTAAATATTACAGCTGTATGTAGCCTGCTGTACCTACCTCAACACTGGCACTGGTTTTTGCCACTCTGTTAGACATGAAACGGTATAGGCTAGTGATCAGTTATCAGAAAGGATTTTTCATAATGACCATGGCAGTTGTGTAATGCCCTGTTCGAATGGGGCTATAATGTACAGGCTGAAGGACAATCCATCCCCCCCTGTGTGGGACGTTTTTTTTCTTCCTGGACACAGATTACACCTTAGTCCTGGTCTTTAAAAGCTGTTTCAATTCAGATGCTCCATTGAGCGTGCTTCGTAGTCTAGGACTAAGCTTAATCTGCGTCTGGGGAAACTAGGCCATGCTGTTTAGTTTGGACTACAAGCTACAAGTCCTTTACTCTTAACTCTATATCTAACCTTCCAAAGCAAACGATCAGCCACTAGGACAAACTGTGTTGATCAGCCACTAGAACAAACTGTGTTGATCAGCCACTAGGACAAACTGTGTTGATCAGCCACTAGGACAAACTGTGTTGATCAGCCACTAGGACAAACTGTGTTGATCAGCCACTAGGACAAACTGTGTTGATCAGCCACTAGGACAAACTGTGTTGATCAGCCACTAGGACAAACTGTGATGATGATTATCTTTAATGAGGGAAGTTTGGTGCCCCTCACCAAAGGCTGAGATGGGGTATCATTCATTACATTCCTTGAATGACTTCAAAGGAAAATTCATCAAAAGCCAGGAGAGCTCCTGGCTGTCCTTAGAAACCTTTCATATAGCTTTTTATCTTTACATACGCAATCCTTAAAAAAAAAATCAAAACATGTTTCACGCTATTAGATCACGGCTGAGGAACTGAATTAACTTTAGTGTTAATGTCTAATCTGGGATGACTGGTGCTTCTACACCTGCATTGCTTGCTGTTTGGGGGGGGTTTTAGGCTGGGTTTCTGTACAGCACTTTGAGATATCAGCTGATGTAAAAAGGGCTTTATAAATACAATTTGATGATTTGACTCCCGGGTCAGTCTCCAGGCTCTAGAATCTAAAAGCCAACATTCCATTGAATGTAGCTATTACGCAACCTTACGCTGATTCGATGTCAAACGGTCCCTGACCAAGGGTCCATTTCCCCATGAAGACCTCTCTTGCTTAATAGGGTTTCACTGATCGAATTAGCAGGCCGAGCCAAAAAGGCCAGCATCCATCCATAATCACCTCTCTTCTCTGTCTGCCCAGTGCTCCAGGCCTTAGCCTCATTAAAACCATGCATCAAGACTTCTTGGATAAGAGGTATGAAACCAATTGTACACTATTCCCTTTATGGTTCACTACTACTGACCAGAACTACTGACCAGAACCCCCCCTATATGGTTCATTACTATTGACCAGAACCCCCCTATATAGTTCACTACTACTGACCAGAACTATTGACCAGAACCCCTATATGGTTCACTACTATTGACCAGAACCCCCCCTATATGGTTCATTACTATTGACCAGAACCCCCCCTATATGGTTCACTACTATTGACCAGAACCCCCCCATATGGTTCATTACTATTGACCAGAACTATTGACCAGAACCCCCTAAATGGTTCACTACTATTGACCAGAACCCCCCCCCCTATATGGTTCATTACTATTGACCAGAACTATTGACCAGAACCCCCCTATATGGTTCACTACTATTGACCAGAACCCCCCCTATATGGTTCATTACTATTGACCAGAACTATTGACCAGAACCCCCCTATATGGTTCACTACTTTTGACCAGAACCCCCCTATATGGTTCACTACTATTGACCAGAACCCCCCTATATGGTTCACTACTATTGACCAGAACCCCCCTATATGGTTCACTACTATTGACCAGAACCCCCCTATATGGTTCACTACTATTGACCAGAACCCCCCCTATATGGTTCACTACTATTGACCAGAACCCCCTATATGGTTCACTACTATTGACCAGAACCCCCCTATATGGTTCACTACTATTGACCAGAACCCCCCTATATGGTTCACTACTATTGACCAGAACCCCCTATATGGTTCACTATTATTGACCAGAACCCCCCTATATGGTTCATTACTATTGACCAGAACCCCCCTATATGGTTCACTACTATTGACCAGAACCCCCTATATGGTTCACTACTATTGACCAGAACCCCCCCTATCTGGTTCATTACTATTGAGGGGTTATATCCTGCCTGTTTGGCCCTGTCCGGGGGTATCACCGTGAGGGTATAGCTGGGGCGACAGGAGGGTAACACTAAGGACGGAGGGTAACACTAAGGACGGAGGGTATAGCTGGGGCAACGGGAGGTTAACACCAAGGACGGAAGGTATAGTTGGGGTGACAGGAGGTTAACACCAAGGACAGAGGGTAACACTAAGGACAGAGGGTATAGTTGGGGCGACGGGAGGTTTAACACTAAGGACAGAGGGTAACACTAAGGACGGAGGTTAACACTAAGGACAGAGGGTATAGCTGGGGCGACGGGAGGTTAACACCAAGGACAGAGGGTAACACTAAGGACAGAGGGTAACACTAAGGACAGAGGGTAACACTAAGGACGGAGGTTAACACCAAGGACAGAGGGTAACACTAAGGACAGAGGGTAACACTAAGGACGGAGGTTAACACTAAGGACAGAGGGTATAGCTGGGGCGACGGGAGGTTAACACCAAGGACAGAGGGTAACACTAAGGACAGAGGGTAACACTAAGGACAGAGGGTATAGCTGGGGTGACGGGAGGTTAACACCAAGGACAGAGGGTAACACTAAGGACAGAGGGTATAGCTGGGGCGACGGGAGGTTTAACACTAAGGACAGAGGGTAACACTAAGGACAGAGGGTGTAGCTGGGGCGACGGGAGGTTAACACTAAGGACAGAGGGTAACACTAAGGATGGAGGGTAACACTAAGGACAGAGGGTAACACTAAGGATGGAGGGTAACACTAAGGACAGAGGGTATAGTTGGGGCGACGGGAGGTTAACACTAAGGACAGAGGGTAACACTAAGGACGGAGGTTAACACTAAGGACAGAGGGTGTAGTTGGGGCGACGGGAGGTTTAACACTAAGGACAGAGGGTATAGTTGGGGCGACGGGAGGTTTAACACTAAGGACAGAGGGTAACACTAAGGACAGAGGGTAACACTAAGGACAGAGGGTATAGCTGGGGCGACGGGAGGTTAACACTAACGACAGAGGGTAACACTAAGGACGGAGGTTAACACCAAGGACAGAGGGTATAGCTGGGGCGACGGGAGGGTAACACTAAGGACAGAGGGTAACACTAAGGATGGAGGGTAACACTAAGGACAGAGGGTATAGCTGGGGCGACGGGAGGTTTAACACTAAGGACAGAGGGTAACACTAAGGACAGAGGGTATAGCTGGGGCGACGGGAGGTTTAACACTAAGGATAGAGGGTAACACTAAGGACAGAGGGTGTAGCTGGGGCGACGGGAGGTTAACACTAAGGACAGAGGGTAACACTAAGGCCTGAGGGTATAGTTGGGGTGACGGGAGGTTTAACACTAAGGACAGAGGGTAACACTAAGGACGGAGGTTAACACCAAGGACAGAGGGTATAGCTGGGGCGACGGGAGGTTTAACACTAAGGACGGAGGTTATAGCTGTGGCGACGGGAGGTTTAACACTAAGGACAGAGGGTAACACTAAGGACAGAGGGTAACACTAAGGACAGAGGGTATAGTTGGGGCGACGGGAGGTTTAACACTAAGGGCAGAGGGTAACACTAAGGATAGAGGGTAACACCAAGGACAGAGGGTATAGTTGGGGCGATGGGAGGTTTAACACTAAGGACAGAGGGTAACACTAAGGATAGAGGGTGTAGCTGGGGCGACGGGAGATTAACACTAAGGACAGAGGGTATAGTTGGGGCGACGGGAGCTTTAACACTAAGGACAGAGGGTAACACTAAGGACAGAGGGTAACACTAAGGACGGAGGTTAACACTAAGGACAGAGGGTATAGTTGGGGCGACGGGAGGTTTAACACTAAGGACAGAGGGTATAGTTGGGGCGACGGGAGGTTTAACACTAAGGACAGAGGGTAACACTAAGGACAGAGGTTTAACACTAAGGACAGAGGGTATAGTTGGGGCGACGGGAGGTTTAACACTAAGGACAGAGGGTATAGCTGGGGCGACGGGAGGTTTAACACTAAGCAACGGTGACAGTAGTGACGATGGGAGAGTAGAGCATAGCCTGGAAATGAATCATCGTCCTGAGAGTTTCATCCTCCTGAGTTTATTCTATATTCATTCCATGACATCAGCCTCCGTTCCACCAACATAACCTACTGGTCTATAATTACATTGGTCCCGGGTCAGGTGGTAGTACAGAAGCCAGTGGTGTTTTTTCAGGAAGACATGCAGTCTCTATCTCAAGGACAGGAATCTAAATTCAGAATCGCACTGTGACGTCCTGTTGTTCCCCCATTACATACAGTATGTATGAAGAGTTGCTCATTCTAACCTTGTCGAGAGTGAGATTCTACTGTATCTTCAATACTGCATGAAGGTAGTGTACATCCAGCTTCCTGTATGTCATATCACTGGCTTCTAGCTCTCAAATATGTCTGTCACGTCTCTGAAATTTGAATGTTATTTTTTATTTAACTCGGCAAGTCAGTTAAGAACAAATTATTATTTTACAATGACAGCCTACCCCCCCGGGCCAAACCCTAACCCGGATGACGCTGGGCCAATTGTGCGCCGCACAATGGGACTCCCAATCACGGCCGGTTGTGATAGAGCCTGGAATCGAACCAGGGTCTCTAGTGACGCCTCTAGCATTGAGATGCAGTGCCTTAGACCGCTGCGCCACTCGGGAGCCCCTGTCACGTCTCAGAAATATGTCTGTCACGTCTCTGGAATATGTCTGTCACGTCTCTGGAATATGTCTGTCACAGCTCTGGAATATGTCTGTCACAGCTCTGAGAGAAATACCTTTGAAAGAAAAATAGTTATGTCAGTCTAACAGAATCTGCTTTCTATTAAAAATACTTATCTTTGTTTTTTCAACTTCAATGTTGTGGTAGTATAGTAGTAACATTTAAAAAATTTTTTTACATTTTAGTCATTTAGCAGACGCTCTTATCCAGAGCGACTTACAGTAGTGAATACATACATTTCATACATTTCATTTCATGCATTTTTTATTTTTATTTTTTATATTTTTTATTTTTTTGTAAACCAAGTCAATATGTCTGATGTTTTGCCAGCTGGATAGTGTGAATAAACTAAGCTTAATGTATTAGTTGGTTGGAAAGGGAAGCACAGTCATTTTGCAGCCAAACACTCATCCAGGTTTACTATTGTTGATTGGGAGGCAGAACAGAAAGGTAGCTATTTGTTGACTCTTTGCCAGAGATTACTACGACCTTTTAACACCCTCTGGTCTGACCTCTTCTGCCTCATTTTACACCAGTCGATGACTGGAGAGCAAACACAACACACAGCCATGGGAACCCTGCTCCCAGCCAATCACAGCTATGTAAGAGCCTTACTATCCACCAATCACAGGCCCAGCACAAACGCAGAGAGGTGTAGTTTATCTAGTCACTACCAATCAGGTCATCCGTTGGGTGGAGAGGACAATATTGACCTTTTAAATAAGTACTCTGTTGTCTAGCAGCCTGTGGAATTGGTGAATATAGTTTCTGTTAAAGGGCACTCCCTCTTTTACCTCTGTTCTGCCAACAAGAATAAGGCCTTGACCTCTGCGATTTCCCCTTCAAAATAGAAGTCCCATAATGAATATGGTAAAAAAAAAAAAAATACAAATGGTTTAAGTTCATTTTCTGAGGAAATTTTAGCAGACTACATCATTATCTGTACATTGTGTCGCAGTAAAAATGGGTCAATTCTAATCAGGAGGACTTCTACTTTCCAAATCCACAGAGTGTACACGCAAATGAGTGTCGCTGCTCATTCTGAGGCCCTTAAAGAGTGGCCTATCAGCTGAAAGGTTCTGGGTGTAAACTTGAAAATGAGAAGTTCTCCAGAGTAGAATGTACATAACATTATGTAGGGTGAAATAAACGATAGGAGTACACAAAATAAAAAAATTGTCGGCTATTTTAGGCTTACAAAATACATTTAAAAAAAATCACATAACTCATAGAAATACATGCAAATATTCTTTGTATGATAACTAGTATAAAATCTATTGATAATCGTGCATATTTTCCCCCTGGTTATTACAAAGTATACAAGACAGGGCCCTAATTCTGAAGGATTCCACAAATCTGTGACCTGGAAGTACTTAGTTATTCTTGCCTGCTTCACAGGGATCCTCGTTTGATTTCCTACCGGAAGTTCAGTCATCACCCAGTTGATATTGTACCTTTTGGTCATCTGAGGTGCGTTTGATTTTGTTGATATTGTACCTTTTTGATCATCTGAGGTGCGTTTGATTTTGTTGATATTGTACCTTTTTGATCATCTGAGGTGCGTTTGATTTTGTTGATATTGTACCTTTTTGATCATCTGAGGTGCGTTTGATTTTGTTGATATTGTACCTTTTTGATCATCTGAGGTGCGTTTGATTTTGTTGATATTGTACCTTTTTGATCATCTGAGGTGCGTTTGATTTTGTTGATATTGTACCTTTTTGATCATCTGAGGTGCGTTTGATTTTGTTGATATTGTACCTTTTGATCATCTGAGGAGCGTTTGATTTTGTTTATTGTACCATTTTATCATCTGAGGTGCGTTTGATTTTGTTGATATTGTACCTTTTTGATCATCTGAGGTGCGTTTGATTTTGTTGATATTGTACCTTTTTGATCATCTGAGGTGCGTTTGATTTTGTTGATATTGTACCTTTTGATCATCTGAGGAGCGTTTGATTTTGTTTATTGTACCATTTTATCATCTGAGGTGCGTTTGATTTTGTTGATATTGTACCTTTTTGATCATCTGAGGTGCGTTTGATTTTGTTGATATTGTACCTTTTTGATCATCTGAGGTGCGTTTGATTTCGTTGATATTGTACCAAGTTGACATTACACATCAGAACTAGCACTACGGTGAGAGGGAAGATAAAATCCCTAAAAGAATTCTACAATCTAATCAATGACTGTCATATTTAGATTAATGTTTCATACAAAACGTTGAATACATTGTCCTGGCTGTGAGATTAGTGAAACACACAGCGGACTAACACGTCACAATGTCAACCCCAAATCACATTAACCAGTATCCGCCACACTTATGCACTATGTCCAGACCGCATGTATGGAAAATAGCGTGACGTACTGCTGGTCTATGGTAGGAGAGGAAACACCAGTTATTGATTGTGTCGTGAGGCTCTGTGGACTGCTGTAACTGCCCCCCCCCCTGCCTCCCTCAGGCTTTGTACTCTCAGTCAGCCAGCCAGGCATGCAGCACGCTCCACTACCCAGCTTCTATCGTCAATAAACTACTTCCCTTAATGGCGCCCTATACCCTATATAGTGCACTACTTTTGACCAGAGCCCTTTGAGCCCTGGCCAGAAGTAGAGCACTATATAGGGAAGATAAAGGGTGCTATTTGGCACATACGCAATTATACCCTGGCGGTCTAGGGGTATCGAGTGTTGCAGTAAGAGCAAAAGCCTCCTACTGATTTGAAAAGTGTTGTTGATGTATTAAGGTTCACAGGGTCTGTTATTGAGCGCTGCTCTTCTCACAGTATTTCGATTGTCAGTGGTCAAGACATATTTACTGTTTAATTCCAACTGCCATCATTGAAACCATTTTTTAAATTTAACTAGGCAAGTCAGTTAAGAACAAATTCTTATTTTACAATGACGGCCTAGGAACAGTGGGTTAACTGCCTTGTTCAGGGGGCAGAACGACAGATTTGTACCTTGTCAGCTCGGGGATTCGAACTTGTAACCTTTCGGTTACTAGCCCAATGCTCTAACCACTAGGCTACCCTGCCGCCCCTTAATTCACTACAATAGGAAAAGCAGTTGGAAAAAAGGAAACATTTTGGAAACGACAGGAAGTCTAATCTCAATAACATAATTCAGTGGCCTTATTGTCATTTCCTGGGAAATGGTTGATCATTGTGCTACAATTGCAGAGAGAGACCCCCAATTGGCTATACTTAAACATCATCCTCAATATTTGGAGCCAAGGACTGATCAACCCAATCCACAAAAGTGGGGACAAATTTGACCCCAATAACTACCGTGGGATATGCGTCAACAGCAACCTTGGGGAAATTGCTCTGCATTGTAATTAACAGCAGACTCATACATTTCCTCAGCGAAAACAATGTACTGAGAAAATGTCAAATTGGCTTTTTACCAAATTACCGTACGACAGACCACGTATTCACCCTGCGCAGCCTAACTGACAAACAAACAAACCAAAACAAAGGCAAAGTTTTCTCATGCTTTGTTAATTTCAAAAAAGTTTGGCTCAATTTGGCTCGAGGGTCTGCTATACAAATTGATGGAAAGTGGTGTTGGGGGGGAAACATACGACGTTATAAAGTCCATGTACACAAACAAGTGTGGGGTTAAAAATGGCAAAAAACACGCACATTTCTTTCCACAGGGCCGTGGGGTGAGACAGGGATGCAGCTTAAGCCCCACCCTCTTCAACATATATATCAACGAATTGGCGAGGGCACTAGAACAATCTGCAGCACCCGGCCTCACCCCACTAGTCAAATGTCTACTGTTTTCTGATGATCTGGTGCTTCTGTCCCCAACCAAGGAGGCCCTACAGCAGCATCTAGATCTTCTGCACATATTCTGTCAGACCTGGGCCCTGATAGACCTGGGCCCTGACAGACCTGGGCCCTGTCAGACCTGGGCCCTGCCAGGAAATCTCAGTAAGACAAAAATAATGGTGTTCCAAAAAAGGTCCAGTTCCCAGGACCGTGAATACAAATTCCATCTAAAAACTATACATACCTCGGGCTAAACATCAGCGCCACAAGTAACTTCCACAAAGTTGTGAACGATCTGAGAGACGAGGCAAAAAAGGCCTTCTATGTCATCAAAAGGAACATAAAATTCGACATACCAATCAGGACCTGGCTAAAAATACTTGAATCAGTTATAGAACCCATTGTTCTTTATGGTTGTGAGGTTTGGTGTCCACTCACCAACCAAGAATTCACAAAATGGGACAAACACCAAATTGAGACTCCGCATGCAGAATTCTGCAAAAACAAACTCTGTGTACAACATAAAACACCAAATAATGCATGCAGAGCAGAATCAGACCGATACACACTAATTATCAAAATCCAGAAAAGAGCCGTTAAATTCTACAACTACCTAAAAGGAAGTGATTCCCAAACCTTCCATAACAAAGCCATCACCTACAGAGAGATGAACCTGGAGAAGAGTCCCCTAAGCAAGTTGGTCCTGGGGCTCTGTTCACAAACACAAAAAGATCCCACAGAGCTCCAGGACAGCAACACAATTAGACCCTACCAAATCATGAGAAAACAAAAAGATAATTACTTGACACTTTGGAAAGAATTTACCAAAAAAACAGAGCAAACTAGAATGCTATATGGCCCTAAACAGAGAGGACACAGTAGCAGAATACCTGAACACTTTTGTTTATTATCTATTTTACTTGCTTTGGCAATGTAAACATACGTATCCCCATGCCAAAAAGCCCTTTAAAATGTAATTGTAATTGAGAGAGAGAGAGAGAGAGAGAGAGAGAGAGAGAGAGAGAGAGAGAGAGAGAGAGGAGGTTCAGATGCCATGCAGGCCCTGTCAAAGAAAATGGACCAGAGCGTTTTATTTGTGAGAGTGTTGCATACCAGAGACCTAGCTCTATGTAAATATAGTGCTGAGATGGGGAATACAGTCAACCCAGTCACCATTAAAACATCAGGCCCTGGCCAATAGAACTACGTAGATCGAGTACATCCCAAATCACACCCTAATCCCTGTATACTATACTACACTACTTTAGTGCGCTATGTCATAGAAAGGTTTGTTTGATCTTGTACATAGTCACAGCTGAAAGCTGAATTGTAGTATACAGATTTATACACTGAGTATACTAAACATTAGGAACACCTTCCAAATATAGAGTTGCACCCTACCCCCCCAACAGCGTTGCAGTTCTTGACACAAACCGGTGCACCTGGCACCTACTACCATACCCCCGCTCAAAGGCACTTAAATAAACTACATGAACAAAAGTATGTGGACACCTGCTCATCAAACATCGCATTCCAAAATCATGGGCATTAATATGGTGTTGGTCCCCCCTTTTGCTGCTATAACAGCCTCCACTCTTCTGGGAAGGCTTTCCACTAGATGTTGGAACATTGCTGCTATAACAGCCTCCTCTCTTCTGGGAAGGCTTTCCACTAGATGTTGGAACATTGCTGCTATAACAGCCTCCTCTCTTCTGGGAAGGCTTTCCACTAGATGTTGGTACATTGCTGCTATAACAGCCTCCACTCTTCTGGGAAGGTTTTCCACTAGATGTTGGAACATTGCTGTTATAACAGCCTCCACTCTTCTGGGAAGGCTTTCCACTAGATGTGGGAACATTGCTGCTATAACAGCCTCCACTCTTCTGGGAAGGCTTTCCACTAGATGTTGGAACATTGCTGCAGGCGGACTTGCTTCCACTCAGCCACGACCATTAGTGAGGTCGGGCGGGCACTCATGTTTGGGCGATTAGGCCTGGCTCGTAGTCGGTGTTCCAATTCGCCCCAAAGGTGTTCGATGGGGTTGAGGTCAGGGCTCTGTGCAGGCCAGTCAAGTTCTTTCCCACCGATCTCGATAAACCATTTCTGTATGGACCTCGCTTTGTGCACGGGGGTATTGTCATGTTGAAACAGGAAAAGACCCTCCCCAAACTGTTGTCACAAAGTTGGAAGCACAGAATTGTCTAGAATGTCATTGTATGCTGTAGCGTTATGATTTCCCTTCACTAGCCCAAATCATGAAAAACAGCCCCAGACCATTATTCCTCCTCCACCAAACTTTACAGTTGGCACTATGCATTGGGGCAGGTAGCGTTCTCCTGGTATCCTCCAAACCCAGATTCGTCCAACGGACTGCCAGATGGTGAAGCGTGATTCATCACTCCAGAGTCCAATGGCAGCAAGCTTTACACCAATCCAGCCGACGCTTGGCATTGCGCATGGTGATCTTAGGCTTGTGTGCGACTGCTCGGCCATGGAAACCCATTTCATGAAGCTCCCGATGAACAGCTCTTGTGCTGACGTTGCTTCCAGAGTCAGTTTGGAACTCAGTAGTGAGTGTTGCAACCGAGGACAGACGATTTTTACGCTTTATGCGCTTCAGCACTCGGCGGACCTGTTCTGTGAGCTTGTGTGGCCTACCACTTTGCTGCCGAACCGTTGTTGCTCCTAGATATTTCCACTTCACAATAACAGCACTTGCAATTTATCGGTGCTACGTTAATAAATCTTCTTAAGGCTAGGGGGCAGTATTCGGAAGTTCGGATGACTGACGTGCCCAAAGTAAACTGCCTGTTACTCAGGCCCAGAAGCTAGGATATGCATATAATTGGTAGCATTGGATAGAAAACACTCTGACATTTCGAAAACTGTTAAAATAATGTCTGTGAGTATAACAGAACTGATGTGGCAGGCGAAAACACGAGGAGAATCCATCTGGAATTTTTGTTTTGTTTTTTTGAGGTCACCACCCATTGAAATGCTTGTCTATGGGATATTCAAAGGAAATCCTCCCAGATTGCAGTTCCTATGGCTTCCACTAGATGTCAACAGTCTTTAGAAAGGGTTTCAAGCTTGTTTTTTGAAAAATGAATTAGTAGTTGTAGTTTTTCAAGGTGGCTCTCATTTTGACTGTAGTCTTGTGGCGCGTGTGGATGAGGGCGCGCACCTCGTTATTTATCTCCGGTATTGAACATACTACATAACGTCTTAAATTGTATAGTTTATTTACATATTAGGGTACCTGAGGATTTATTAGAAACATTGTTTGACTTGTTTGGATGAAGTTTATTGGTAACTTTGGAATTCCTTTGTATGCATGTGGAATGGGTGGATTACTGAATCAAACGCGCCAACTAAACTGACTTTTTTGGGATATAAAGAAGGACTTTATCGAACAAAACAACCATTGTTATGTAGCTGGGACCCTTGGGATGGCAAACAGAGGAAGATCTTCAAAGTTAAGTGATTTATTTTATCGCTATTTCTGACTTTTGTGACGCCTCTGCTGGTTTGGAAAATGTTTTTAATGCTTTTGTATGCGGGGCGCTGTCCTCAGATAATCGCATTGTATGCTTTCACCGTAAAGCCTTTTTGAAATCTGACAAAGCGGCTGGATTAACAAGAAGTTAAGCTTTTAAATGATGTATGACACTTGTATTTTCATGAATGTTTAATATTACGATTTTTGTATTTTGAATTTCGCGCTCTGCAATTTCACCGGATGTTGTCGAGATGGGGCGCTAGTGTCCCACCTAGCCCAAAGAGGATTTAAAAGTCACTGAGCTCTTCAGTAAGACCATTCTACTGCCAATGTTTGTCTATAAAGATTGCATTGGCTGTGTGCTCGATTTTATACACCTGTCAGCAACGGGTGTGGCTGAAAAAGCCAAATCCACTCATTTGAAGGGGTGTCCACATACTTTTGTATATATAGTGTATTTTGTCTTGCCCATTCCAACCTCTGAATGGCAACCACACAATCCGTGTCTCAATTGTCTCTAGGCTTTAAAAATCGTTACAGTACACTGAGGTGGATTTAACAAGTGACATCAGTCTGTCATGGAAATAGTTCCTAATGTTTTGTACACTCAGTGTAGATTTAGATATGGGGGGGGGATGAAGAGTGATGGATGTAGGGAATAGTGTGCCATTTGGGATGCAAACATTCCTATGGGATAATGTTGTTTGGATTACTATTGAATTTTATTTCATGTACTACTTACTTACAGTTGATAAGAAATCAAATTGACTACATTCAGACCACTTGACTTTTTCCACATTTTGTTGTGTTCCAGCCTTATTCTAAAATGGATTACATTATGATGTTTCATTATCAATCCACACACAATATCCCGTACTGACAAAGCAGAATTTTTTGGGGGTTGAAATGTATTACATTTTTTAAAATCAGAAATACCTTACTTACATAAGTATTCAGACCCTTTGATATGAGACTCAAAATTGAGCTCAGTTGCATCCTGTTTCCATTGATCATCCTTGAGATGTTTCTACAACTTGATTGGAGTCCCCCTGTGGTAAATTCAATTGATTGGACATGATTTGGAAAGGCACACACCTGTCTATATAAGGTCCCACAGTTGACAGTGCGTGTCAGAGCAAAAACCAAGCCATGAAGTTGAAGGAATTGTATGTGGAGCTCTGAGACAGGATTGTGTCGAGGCACAGATCTGGGGAAGGGTACCAAAACATTTCTGCAGCATTGAAGGTCCACAAGAACACAGTGGCCTCCATCATTCTTAAATGGAAGAAGTTTGGAACCACAAAGACTCTTCCTAGAGGTGGCGGCCTGGCCAAACTGAGCAATCAGGTGAGAAGGGCCTTGGTCAGGGAGGTGACCAAGAACTCGATGGTCACTCTGACAGAGCTCCAGAACTCCTCTGTGGAGATGGGAGAACCTTCCAGATGGACAACCATCTCTGCAGCACTCCACCAATCAGGCCTTTATGGTAGAGTGGCCAGACGGAAGCCACTCCTCAGTAAAAGGCCCATGACAACCCGCTTGGAGTTTGCCAAAAGGCACCTAAAGGACTCTCAGACCATGAGAAACAAGATTCTCTGGTCTGATGAAACCAAGATTGAACTCTTTGGCCTGAATGCCAAGCGTCACATCTGGAGGAAACCTGGCATCATCCCTACGGTGAAGCATGGTGGTGGCAGCATCATGCTGTGGGGATGTTTTTCAGTGGCAGGGACTGGGAGACTAAACCACTGCCCTGTAGGGTTGGTCCTGGTCTGTAGTGCACTATATAGGTTGGGAACCACTGCCCTATATGGGATCTATAGACTAGGACCAACCCTATCTAAGAAGAGTTCAGCTTTTAACGCCTCGATTCTGTCTACCTCTCAAATGGCACCCTATTCCCTAGTGCACTACTTTTGACCAGGGCCTATAGGACTCTGGTCGGGCTCTGGTTAAAAGTAATGCACTATGTAGGGAACAGGGTGCTGGCCCCCTCGCTCTCTCTGGTCGTGCAGTGGAGTTGTTTTGAAGTTAACTGAACTGTGTTTACTCTGGACCCGTTAAAAGGGGGCGGGGTCTTTGTCTGTGCGACCCGTCCAATCCAGGAAGATGTCATCTTTCCACACCGCTGCATCGGAATGCCATTGTTGATGAACTTGAGTCCCCAATGGCACCCTACCCCTTACATAGTGCACTAGTTTTGACCAGGGCCTATACGGCTGTGGTCAAAACTAGTGCACTATGTAGGGACTGGTGGACGCATCCCACTCCAAAGGCTGCATACCAAATTCCATCAGCAACTAATCCTGGAAAAATGCTGCACGTCCCTATCAGTAGACTTGGTATTTGTCCCAAATTGCACTCTATTCCCTATGTAGTGCACTACTTTTGACCAGAACCCTATGGGAATAGGGTGCAATTTGGGACACACCTCTAGAAACCCCTTGATCTACGTCAACAGTGAGCCGCTAGCTAGCCCCTTATATCCCCTTTACAGTCCATACCAGATCTACAGTAAACTCACAGAGAAGCTCCATATCCCCTTTACAGTCCATACCAGATCTACAGTAAACTCACAGAGAAGCTCCATATCCCCTTTACAGTCCATACCAGATCTACAGTAACTCACAGATAAGCTCCTTATATCCCCTTTACAGTCCATACCAGATCTACAGTAACTCACAGAGAAGCTCCATATCCCCTTTACAGTCCATACCAGATCTACAGTAACTCACAGAGAAGTGCATTACATTGTTGGAGAGTAAGTGCTAAGGAAATATTATAAAGATAAGAGATGTTGCAAACCATGTTGTATAGGGGGGGGGGGGGGATAAAACTGTAACATCTTATGTTTCACCGAGACTTGGCTGAACGACGACACGGATAATATAGAGCTGGCTGCCTTCTCCGTGTTTTTCAGCAGGACAGAGAAGCTACGTCTGGTAAGACGAGGGGCGGGTGTGTGTGTCTATTTGTCAATAACTGCTGGTGCACGATGTCTAATATTAAAGAAGTCTCGATGTATTGCTCGCCTGAGGTAGAATACCTCATGATAAGCTGTAGACCACATTATCTACCAAGAGAGTTCTCATCTATATTATTCGTAACCGTCTATTTACCACCACAAACTGATGCTGGCACTAGGACTGTACTCAACGAGCTGTATAAGGCCATAAGCAAACAAGAAAATGCTAATCCAGAAGCGGAGCTCCTAGTGGCCTGGGACTTTAAATCCTACTACACCGGCTCTGACGCTCTTCGGATGTGGCAGGGCTTGAAAACTATTACGGACTACAAAGGGAAACCCAGCCACGAGCTGCCCAGTGACGCGAGCCTACCAGACGAGCTAAATGCCTTTTATGCTCCCTTCAGGCCGAGCAACACTGAAGCATACATGAGAGCACCAGCTGTTCCGGATGACTGTGTGATCACGCTCTCCGTAGCCGATGTGAGCAAGACCTTTAAACAGGTCAGCATTCACAAAGCCGCAGGGTCAGAAGGATGACTCAAAGCATGCACAGACCAAGTGGAAAATGTCTTCACTGACATTTTCAACCCTACAACCTCTCCCTGGCCGAGTCTATAATAGACACTTTGAGGCTAGCAACACTGAAATATGCATGAGAGCACCAGCTGTTCCGGATGACTGTGTGATCACGCTCTCCGTAGTAAGACCTGTAAAACAGGTTAACATTCACAGACGGATTACCAGGACGCAGACTCAGAGTATACACTGACTAGCTGGGGAAGTGTCTTCACTGACATGTTAAACCTCTGCCTGACCCAGTCTGTAATACCTACATGTTTAAAACAGACCACCATAGTCCCTGTGCCCTAGAAAGCGAAGGTAACCTGCCTAAATGATTACCGCCCCGTAGCACTCGGTAGCAATGAAGTGCTTTGAAAGGCTGGTCATGGCTCACATCAACATCATCATGCCAGAAACCCTAGACCCACTCCAAAATTGCATACCGCCCCAACAGATCCACAGATGACGCAATCTCAATCGCACTCCACACTGCCCTTTCCCACCTGGACAAAAGGAACACCGACGTGCCAATGCTGTTCATTGACTACAGCTCTGAGTTCAACACCATAGTGTCCACAAAGCTCATCACTAAGCTAAGGACCCTGGGATTAAACACCTCCCTCTGCAACTGGATCCTGGACTTCCTGACGCGCCGCCCCCAGGTGGTTAAGGGTAGGCAACAACACATCTGCCATGCTGATCCAGAACACTGGAGCCCCTCAGGGGTGCGTGCTTAGTCCCCTCCTGTACTCCCTGGTCACCCACGACTGCGTGGCCAAGCACAACTCCAACACCATCATTAAGTCTGCTGACGACACAACAGTGGTAGGCCTGATCACCGACAACGATGAGACAGCCTATAGGGAGGAGGTCAGAGACCTGGCAGTGTGGTGCCAGGACAACAACCTCTCTCTCGATGTGAGCAAGACAAAGGAGCTGATCGTGTACTATAGGAAAAGGTGGGCCGAACAGGAACCCATTAACATTGACACAACGGAAGTGGAGCAGGTCGAGAGTTAAGTTCCTTGGTGTCCACATCACCAACAAACTATCATGGTCCAAACACACCAAAACAGTCGTGAAGAGGACACGACAACACCTTTTCCCCCTCAGGAGACTGAAAAGATTTGGCATGGGGTCCCCAGATCCTCAAAAGGTTCTACAGCTGTACCATCGAGAGCATCCTGACCGGTTGCATCACCGCCTGGTATTACATTTACATTTTAGTAATTTAGCAGATGCTCTTATCCAGAGTGACTTACAGTAGTGAATGCATACATTTCATTCATTCATTTAAAAAATAAAAATAAAATTGTACTGGCCCCCGTGGGAATCGAACCCACAACCCTGGCGTTGCACACATCATGCTGGCGTTGCAAACACCATGCTCTACCAACTGAGCCACAGGGGAAGCCCATTAAAGTTACATAACAATGTACTAGCTTTTCAAAGAAACAAGAACCATGGCTTATTTCGGGAAATTGCTAACATTTCCAAATGATCTGAGCTATTCAATTTAAATGACCACGAAGGGACATGAACCCTCAATCTTCTGATTCGAAGTCAACTGTTTGGCATCTGACCGTAAGGCGCTACAGAGGGTAACACCTTACCCCTTTGTTTTTACACTGCTGCTACTCGCTGTTTATTATCTATGCATAGTCACTTTACAAATTACCTCAACTAACCTGTACCGCCGCACATTGACTCGGCACTGGTACCCAATGTATATAGCCTTGTTATTGTTATGTAAAATGTATTGTGTTACTTTTTATTAGGATTTTTAACTTTTGTTTATTTAGTAAATATTTTATTAACTCTATTTCTTGAACTGCACTTTTGGATAAGGGCTTGTAAGTAAGCATTTCACACTAGTCTACCTGGCGGCAGGTACCGAGTGGTTAGAGGGTTGGGCCAGTAACTGAAAGGTTGCTGGATCAAATCCCTGAGCTGACAAGGTAAAAATATGTTCTGCCACTGAGCAAGGCACTGTTCCCCGGGGGAGCTGATGACGTGGATGTCGATTAAGGCAGCCCCCCCAAGGCACCTCTCTGATTCAGAGGGCTTGGGTTAAATGCGGAAGACACATTTCAGTTGAATGCATTCAGTTGTACAACTGACTAGGTTTTCCCTGCTGTATTCGGCGCACGTGACGAATACAATTTGATAAAAAATTTTGGAAAGGTCCCGTCCATATGTTATATGGGTACAATATAATGAGGAGATATTAACAAAGATGGCCAGCAGGCCTACGTTATTAGCATATTCTGTCTGATGGTGAGAAGCTGTGAGATATGGCTGTGCATAGTAATCCCCATGATATTAACTTATTAATTACCAAAGTCCCCAGGTACAACCTGTCTGAACATGTTTTTGGTTCGTTGAATATGTTCTTAGTTGTTCACAGGACCACATCATAGAACTGGAGTGACAGGGCCTGATGAGGAATCACTATGAAATGGGGCTGATTTTACTACTGGTGAGTTGACCTACTGGTGAGTTGACCTACTGGTGAGTTGTCCTACTGGTGAGTTGACCTACTGGTGAGTTGTCCTACTGGTGAGTTGTCCTACTGGTGAGTTGTTCTACTGGTGAGTTGACCTACTGGTGAGTTGTCCTACTGGTGAGTTGACCTACTGGTGAGTTGTCCTACTGGTGAGTTGTCCTACTGGTGAGTTGTCCTACTGGTGAGTTGTCCTACTCCATTTACAAGGAGTCCTAAACAAGCCATGGTGTAAGTGAGAGAAGCGGCCATGTCGCCCTTGAAAAAACAGGTGTTTTGACCTCAATGGGACAACCTGGTCAAATAAAATGTATTTTCCTGACCATGTGACCTGACCAGGAATAGCTCCATAGGGGCCCAGAGTATTTCCTGACCAGGAATAACTCCATAGGAGCCCAGAGTATTTCCTGACCAGGAAAAAACAACTTTCCACAAAGTGAATTTAGCTTATTAGTTACCATATTATTACACTTTACAGTTATTTTTCTCTCTTATGTTATTCAATCATAAGGGTAGGGGTTGTGTCTAAAATGCATTCTTTATGAACAGCTTTGAATGAACCAAGAACGAGGTACCAAAGTACAATTATTTTTATTATTGAAATTCCATACATTTTGAAGGATACAAATTCAAATGTGTTACAAAAATCTATATACATCCTTCTTAAAAAAAAATGTAACATCACAAACAGATAAACAGAAACACAGCGTTTTAACATTCAACAACATTTTAAAAGCTTAAGAGTATAAATTAATTTCAATACCGTCTTATTCTCACAGAGCAATTTGGCAAAGTAATTATTTAAGTCTACCTTAAAAAAAAAAATATTGAATAAGATGTTTTTCCCCCCCCCTTAATAAACAATTAATTTTATGGATGTGATATTTAGCAACAATTATAATCAAATGTACTAAAGTACAAAGTTGACTCCTGAGAAATATAATTACTTTTTAAACCTGCGATGTGATAATAGAACTCCAAGAATGGTAATATAATGTTTCCGAGTTTATGACATCAACATAGAATTGTTTTAATTCTATTTCGGGTTTAATAATTCTACCATTTGAGTTGACACCATTTCGTTTTGAACCCTCATGGAGCAGTCTTGACTCATGGAGCAGTCTTGCTTTCATGGAGCAGTCTTGCCTTCATAGAGCAGTCTTGACTCATGGAGCAGTCTTGCCTTCATAGAGCAGTCTTGCCTTCATAGAGCAGTCTTGCCTCGTGGAGCAGTCTTGCCTTCATGGAGCAGTCTTGCCTTCATAGAGCAGTCTTGCCTTCATGGAGCAGTCTTGCCTTCATGGAGCAGTCTTGCCTTCATAGAGCAGTCTTGCCTCGTGGAGCAGTCTTGCCTCGTGGAGCAGTCTTGCCTTCATAGAGTAGTCTTGCCTCATGGAGCAGTCTTGCCTCGTGGAGCAGTCTTGCCTTCATAGAGCAGTCTTGCCTCGTGGAGCAGTCTTGCCTTCATAGAGCAGTCTTGTCTTCATAGAGCAGTCTTGCCTTCATAGAGCAGTCTTGTCTTCATAGAGCAGTCTTGCCTTCATAGAGCAGTCTTGCCTTCATAGAGCAGTCTTGCCTCGTGGAGCAGTCTTGCCTTCATAGAGCAGTCTTGCCTTCATAGAGCAGTCTTGCATTCATAGAGCAGTCTTGCATTCATAGAGCAGTCTTGCCTTCATAGAGCAGTCTTGCCTTCATAGAGCAGTCTTGCCTTCATAGAGCAGTGATCATAGCTGTTGCCCCCTTGATTCTTACGCAGAAGGATGACCGCTTGTGATTGGTCAGAGTTAGCCCCCCCCTCTTTGTAGGTAACTTATTACAAGAGTTTGCGGGCGGAGTCGGATACCATAAGAACTAAATGTGTGGTGTACAATAGGAGAGCCGGGTACGAAACTGTCCTTTACTATTCTGTACCGGGGGACAGTACACGAATCGGGTACCTACACCCATTAGATAATATTGATTGAAAAGGGAAATTAAAAGGCAAAAAAAAAAGATGTCGGCAAATAAAGATGGAGACGGTGGATGGAAGAGCTTTCTGTGGAATTCGGAAAAGAAGGAATTTCTAGGACGCACTGGTGGCAGTTGGTGTAAGTACATAAATCCGTAATAAACTACTTTTAATCGACGCTTTTTCTTGAAATGAACTGGAGGATAAGAACGATAGGAGTTGTAGCCCTGTTGTTTCCGTGTATTGTCAGAATAATGTAACGGCACAGAGAGTTCCTGAGTCGTTCTGTATTTCCTGATACAGCACCTGTTTGATTGACCATAGCGTGCTGTGTAGAGATCATTCACTCTTCAATGGAAACATGACAAATCAATTAAACGTGATTTATAAAAAACTCTTCTGTAAAATAACCGTATAACCTATTGATGGAATACGATTCAAAATAAATGTCATGAAAATTAGTTCTGTCTAAAAAAAAAAAAAAATAAAAAAAAAAGGCAGTTGAAATATATTCAGACTTTTAGGTCAAGTGAACGTTAATAATGTTCCTATCCGTTATTATTCGTTTAAACCCGGGTCGATCACGTACAACGAAAGCTAGACTCGGTGTCCTTTGCCAAAGAGGTCATTTTGAAGGACATCATTTACATGATATGGTGTTGGATTGCAACTAACATGTGCTTGTCTTGCCATAATGGCATGCTTGTTTCTGCTGTCAGCCCAGAATGGAAAACATTGATAAGAGTTGGTAAATATCAATTACTTTATTTCTCTGAACAAAATAATGTGCCAAATGACAATGGGGGACATCCATTACCTCGGTAATTAGTAGTTTTATCCCAATACAGTTAGATTTTTTTGGAAGGAATCAGGGTTCAAGGTTAACAGTCAAGGTGATCCGGCCTTTTTCCTCTGAAACTGATGTCATTATTTTGGACCGACAGAATAATGTAAAAAAACGAAGCCAACAATCAGCATTGATTTACCAATGAGACACTTTCTTGTTCAACTGGTGAGCTTGCAACACTGTAACACACACGGTATCTCTACATTATTATTATTTGTTTGCTCAGTATTGGAGTGGGAGACTGTTGCAGTAGGTAGTTAGTTCATCTACTGGCTACATTTCGTTTTTTTTTTGTATTTATCTAGGCGCTTTCTCTACATAGAAAGATCATGTCACGACTCACATGCTCGGTTTGTCCAGGGCCACCCCTCCCCCACAGACAACTGTGTTTCTTTCAGCAGCTACTGGGGACAATTTGTTACTTAAATCAATTATACCGAGTTCACATGGGTAGGGCGATTATTACGGTAGACTTTCACAATCCGAGCACAAATAAAGACAGATTGAACGCTCTAGTAGGGGACACAGTCACCATTTGTTTCCGGAATGCTGGCCAGATTATTTTTGGTAAAGCAAAGAGCGCCTGTTCACTGATACTTGTTGGTTTATCTCTCGAAACAGTTGGCTGTTCTCTGAATTCATTTATAGAATTCAGAAGCTCGATGAAAGTAACTTGGTACGTTTTGAAAAGTCCCAAGGTTTCTGGCGTGTTGCCTTTGTTTGCGTAGCCTACATATCGCGCACGGTATTATTAAGTGCACGTCGGCTCTCATCGATGTGGTTGTTACAGCCTGGTCTCATACACTGTCATTACATAGTAAACGTAAATCCGGGACTGTAAAATTAGTATGGCATGTTTGATAGGGTTGTATAAGACAGATGGTTTACTTGAGGTAAAAAAAAAAAACGGAAGTCGGATGAGTGGGTGTATAAAGCCAACGTCTAGTAACCGAAAGGTTGTGAGTTCGAATCGCATCACAGACAACTTTAGCATTTTATCTACTTACTACTTTTTTTTTTGTTGAAACTTTGCAACCATTTAGCATGTTAGCTAACACTTAACTCTTTAGCCTAACTCAAAAACCCCTAGCCGAGCTAGAATTCGTAACATATAATACAAATCGTATTTCGTAACATATCATACGAAATGGGTGATAGACATCCACAAATTAATACATAAAATAACACAGGAAATTGAGTTTCCCCAGATTTACGTACAGAATAATACAAAAAGCTCTGAGACCAGGTTGCAGCGGTTATTGCTCAGGATAAGCCTTCCGATTGGCTGGGCTGGCTGTGCAGCAACCATGTCATTTTACCCCGCATCAAATCACAGTTGGTCGTCATCACAAAAAGGTAGGAATTAGCGACTACTGTAGGCTACATTTGATTCAGGTCTTCATTTAGTGACACTTGTATCCAATGATGGTGTAATAACCCTTATACTTACAGCTACCCAGTGCCTGTAGTCTTTTGAAAGGTAAGCGTATACGGAACTATTGCACGAAATAGGACAATTATGATAATCTCAGCAATCTCTGTGCTGTTTGCCTTGAGGAATGTGAGAACGTGCCTGAGTTGTTCATTCACAACACGAAGCCATGCCTGCCTGACTGGTCTACCCTGCTGCTCTGGGGGGGGGGGGGATAGACCGAGCTGAGAGAGAGAGAGAGAGAGGAGAGAGAAGAGAGAGAGAGAGACAGACAGAGAGAGAGACAGAGAGAGAGACAGAGAGAGAGAGAGAGACAGAGAGAGGTTATCACAAGGACTGGAAGGCATTCAACAAGTCTCCTATTGGCCAATTTGATCACATTTATTACAAGAGAGCGAGAAAGACATCGTGGTCTGGAATTTAGCTTCCCCCCCCTGAGCTTCCACACAATATGCGGTCATAGGTGTGTAAAGAAATACACGGATTTGAGAGACTAATAAATGAATTGGACTTTGGAACAGAGCTATAGGGCTCGCCAGCTTGTAGTCCCAATGGCTCGTTGCTCAAAGCCTACGGGGGGAAATTTAATGCCGCTTTTGGAGGTGTTTTGGATAACGCGGTCTGAGGCTAACAGGTTTCGGAGATTTGACACGTTTTGTTCTATGAGATAATATCAGGCAGCGTGATGAGAACGGCCCATAGGGCAGGAGTCCATCTCCTGTTTCTGTAGTGAGAGGCAGCTTGATGAGAACGGCCCATAGGACAGGAGTCTATCTCCTGTTTCTGTAGTGAGAGGCAGCGTGATGAGAACGGCCCATAGGGCAGGAGTCTACCTCCTGTTTCTGTAGTGAGAGGCAGCTTGATGAGAACGGCCCATAGGGCAGGAGTCTACCTCCTGTTTCTGTAGTGAGAGGCAGCTTGATGAGAACGGCCCATAGGGCAGGAGTCTACCTCCTGTTTCTGTAGTGAGAGGCAGCGTGATGAGAACGGCCCATAGGGCAGGAGTCTATCTCCTGTTTCTGTAGTGAGAGGCAGCTTGATGAGACCGGCCCATAGGGCAGGAGTCTATCTCCTGTTTCTGTAGCGAGAGGCAGCGTGATGAGAACGGCCCATAGGGCAGGAGTCTACCTCCTGTTTCTGTAGTGAGAGGCAGCTTGATGAGAACGGCCCATAGGACAGGAGTCTATCTCCTGTTTCTGTAGTGAGAGGCAGCTTGATGAGAACGGCCCATAGGGCAGGAGTCTATCTCCTGATTCTGTAGTGAGAGGCAGCTTGATGAGAACGGCCCATAGGGCAGGAGTCTATCTCCTGTTTCTGTAGTGAGAGGCAGCGTGATGAGAACGGCCCATAGGGCAGGAGTCTATCTCCTGTTTCTGTAGTGAGAGGCAGCTTGATGAGAACGGCCCATAGGGCAGGAGTCTACCTCCTGTTTCTGTAGTGAGAGGCAGCTTGATGAGAACGGCCCATAGGGCAGGAGTCTACCTCCTGTTTCTGTAGTGAGAGGCAGCTTGATGAGAACGGCCCATAGGGCAGGAGTCTACCTCCTGTTTCTGTAGTGAGAGGCAGCTTGATGAGAACGGCCCATAGGGCAGGAGTCTATCTCCTGTTTCTGTAGTGAGAGGCAGCTTGATGAGAACGGCCCATAGGGCAGGAGTCTACCTCCTGTTTCTGTAGTGAGAGGCAGCTTGATGTACAAGTACCACCTCTTGGACAGGATGCTGGCCTATCACAGGGCCTTAACCCCTGGACAGGACGCCAGCCTATCACAGGGCCGTACCCCTGGACAGGACGCCGGCCTATCACAGGGCCGTATCCAGGACGCTTGCCCATCACAGGGCCGTACCCAGGACGCTAGCCCATCACAGGGCCGTACCCAGGACGCTAGCCCATCACAGGGCCGTACCCAGGACGCTAGCCTATCACAGGGCCTTAACCCCGATCTTATCTCCTTAATGCTGAATGTCAAGCGGAGACTTGTCAGGTTTTTCTTCGGTTTGACTCGACCAGAGATTGAATTCATAACTTTCCAATCTCAGGACACTGTAACCACAAGGCCACTGAGTTGGTCTATGAGGCAGTTAAACATGACCTTTATGAATTATGAAGCCTTTATGTGCTTGTTTGGATTATATAAAGTGACGTTAGCTGATCAAGATGATCCAATAGAATAATGCATCAGAACTCCTAAACCACAGACCTTATTTTCAGTGTTTATTCATAAAAAACACACGTTTTGACCAATGAGCCTCTGTTAATAGAGCCCCACAGTGGAGGTGTCATAATACCCATAAAACCTAGCGGTCAAACAAGGAAATTAGAAACTTTAAATAAGGTCTGTGTTTCGGGAAGGCTTACCATGGCGTGAAGTTTTGATAACCGTGTAAATCTCTCTAGGACAAGGTGACTTTTATCAATATATTAGCCTGTATTTACACTCAGTAAAAAAAAAAAAATGCTAATTAGCCTCAAAGAAGACATCATGCAAGACTTCAAAACCCTGCATCTCATCTCTAGCTGATATCTAACAGGTATTGATCCTACAGGTCTCCTCTAGCTGACACCTAACAGGTATTGATCCTGCAGGTCTCCTCTAGCTGATATCTAACAGGTATTGATCCTACAGGTCTCCTCTAGCTGATACCTAACAGGTATTGATCCTGCAGGTCTCCTCTAGCTGATATCTAACAGGTATTGATCCTACAGGTCTCCTCTAGCTGATATCTAACAGGTATTGATCCTACAGGTCTCCTCTAGCTGATACCTAACAGGTATTGATCCTGCAGGTCTCCTCTAGCTGATATCTAACAGGTATTGATCCTACAGGTCTCCTCTAGCTGATATCTAACAGGTATTGATCCTACAGGTCTCCTCTAGCTGATATCTAACAGGTATTGATCCTGCAGGTCTCCTCTAGCTGATATCTAACAGGTATTGATCCTGCAGGTCTCCTCTAGCTGATACCTAACAGGTATTGATCCTGCAGGTCTCCTCTAGCTGATATCTAACAGGTATTGATCCTGCAGGTCTCCTCTAGCTGACACCTAACAGGTATTGATCCTGCAGGTCTCCTCTAGCTGAAACCTAACAGGTATTGATCCTGCAGGTCTCCTCTAGCTGAAACCTAACAGGTATTGATCCTGCAGGTCTCCTCTAGCTGATATCTAACAGGTATTGATCCTGCAGGTCTCCTCTAGCTGATATCTAACAGGTATTGATCCTGCAGGTCTCCTCTAGCTGATACCTAACAGGTATTGATCCTGCAGGTCTCCTCTAGCTGATATCTAACAGGTATTGATCCTACAGGTCTCCTCTAGCTGATATCTAACAGGTATTGATCCTACAGGTCTCCTCTAGCTGATATCTAACAGGTATTGATCCTGCAGGTCTCCTCTAGCTGATACCTAACAGGTATTGATCCTGCAGGTCTCCTCTAGCTGATACCTTTTCTAACAGGTATTGATCCTGCAGGTCTCCTCTAGCTGATATCTAACAGGTATTGATCCTGCAGGTCTCCTCTAGCTGATACCTTTACTAACAGGTATTGTGTCAATTTAAAACCTGCACAAGACAGTTAACAGAATTGTCCGTTTAAAGAAATCTAGACAATTTCTTCATTACTACATTTAACTAACATTAGATAGTTGATCCAGAGATTCTGACCTTTGCCTCGATTCGTCAGTCTCATCCAGATCATCCAGAGCCGTACCTTCAGGCTCTGATCAGGCCCTACACCCAAACAAGGGCACTGCGTTCATCCACCTCTGGCCTGCTGGCCCCCCTACCTCTGAGGAAGCACAGTTCCCGCTCAGCCCAGTCAAAACTGTTCGCTGCTCTGGCACCCCAATGGTGGAACAAGCTCCCTCACGACGCCAGGACAGCGGAGTCAATCACCACCTTCCGGAGACACCCGAAACCCCACCTCTTTAAGGAATACCTGGGATAGGATAAAGTAATCCTTCTACCCCCCCTAAAAGATTTAGATGCACTATTGTAAAGTGGTTGTTCCACTGGATATCATAAGGTGAATGCACCAATTTGTAAGTCGCTCTGGATAAGAGCGTCTGCTAAATGACTTAAATGTAAATGTAAATCATCATGGAATTTGTAGTTCTTTATGATATCCACATTAGCAGCTAATTAGCATTTCATTGGGGGGGAAATTCAGGCTAATATATTGATAAAAGTCACCTTGTCCAAGAGAGATTTACATGGTTATCAAAACGTCACGCCATGGTAAGCCTACACGAAATACAGCCCTTATTTTAAGTGTTTCTAAAATCCCCTACGGGGAAAAATGACTGGTGGAAAAACGATTGGAACCATTTCCTTGTTTGACCGCTAGGTTTTATGGGTATTATGACTCATACTGTGGTACTCTATGCCTACGAAAATACAGCCATGGTCACCTTCGATGCAACTGGTTTGCATCTCTCTGTCACCCCAGAGCTCACTGCCATGGTTACCGCCAGTAAATCAGTCTCTCTCTCTCCCTCTCACACACACCCAGACACTGTTGCACTATGAAGTTATTCTGCTCAAACAATGCACTAGTAAAAGTGTTTCCTGTAGATTGTTTAGTCACTGGATGTTTAGTAAAGAACAGTAGAGTGGTGTAGAGAACAGTAGAATGGTGTAGAGAACAGTAGAATGGTGTAGAGTAGAGAACAGAGTGGTGTAGAGTAGAGAACAGTAGCGTAGAGTGGTGTAGAGAACAGTAGAGTAGAGAACAGTAGAGTGGTGTAGAGTAGAGAACAGTAGAGTGGTGTAGAGTAGAGAACAGTAGAGTGGGTAGAGTAGAGAACAGTAGAGTGGTGTAGAGTAGAGAACAGTAGAGTGGTGTAGAGTAGAGAACAGTAGAGTGGTGTAGTGTAGAGAACAGTAGAGTGGTGTAGAGTAGAGAACAGTAGAGTGGTGTGTAGAGAACAGTAGAGTGGTGTAGAGGAGAGACCAGTAGAGTGGTGTAGCGTAGAGAACAGTAGAGTGGTGTAGAGTAGAGAACAGTAGAGTGGTGTGGTGTAGAGTAGAGAACAGTAGAGTGGTGTAGAGTAGAGAACAGTAGAGTGGTGTAGAGTGGAGTGGTGTAGAATACAGAACAGTAGAGTGGTGTAGAGAACAGTAGAGTGGTGTAGAGTAGAGAACAGTAGAGTGGTGTAGAGTAGAGAACAGTAGAGTGGTGTAGAGAACAGTAGAGGGGTGTAGAGTAGAGAACAGTAGAGTGGTGTAGAGTAGAGAACAGTAGAGTGGTGTAGAGTAGAGAACAGTAGAGTGGTGTAGAGTAGAGAACAGTAGAGTGGTGTAGAGTAGAGAACAGTAGAGTGGTGTAGAATAGAGAACAGTAGAGTGGTGTAGAGTAGAGAACAGTAGAGTGGTGTAGAATAGAGAACAGTAGAGTGGTGTAGAGTAGAGAACAGTAGAGTGGTGTAGAATAGAGAACAGTAGAGTGGTGTAGAGAACAGTAGAGTGGTGTAGAGTGGTGTAGAGTAGAGAACAGTAGAGTGGTGTAGAGTAGAGAACAGTAGAGTGGTGTAGAAAACAGTAGAGTGGTGTAGAGTGGTGTAGAGTAGAGAACAGTAGAGTGGTGTAGAGTAGAGTGGTGTAGAGTAGAGAACAGTAGAGTGGTGTAGAGTAGCGAACAGTAGAGTGGTGTAGAGTAGAGAACAGTAGAGTGGTGTAGAGGAGAGAACAGTAGAGTGGTGTAGGATAGAGAACAGTAGAGTAGAGAACAGTAGAATGGTGTAGAATATGTTTAGGGGAGGGAATGTTCTGTAGTAGTGTATGTGTAGGGATTGTTCTGTAGTAGTGTATGTGAAGGGGAGGGAAAGTTCTGTAGTAGTGTATGTGTAGGGGAGGGAATGTTCTGTAGTAGTGTATGTGTAGGGGAGGGAATGTTCTGTAGTAGTGTATGTGTAGGGGAGGGAATGTTCTGTAGTAGTGTATGTGTAGGGGAGGGAATGTTCTGTAGTAGTGTATGTGTAGGGGAGGGAATGTTCTGTAGTAGTGTATGTGTAGGGGAGGGAATGTTCTGTAGTAGTGTATGTGTAGGGAATGTTCTGTAGTAGTGTATGTGTAGGGAATGTTCTGTAGTAGTGTATGTGTAGGGAATGTTCTGTAGTAGTGTATGTGTAGGGGAGGGAATGTTCTGTAGTAGTGTATGTGTAGGGGAGGGAATGTTCTGTAGTAGTGTATGTGTAGGGGAGGGAATGTTCTGTAGTAGTGTATGTGTAGGGAATGTTCTGTAGTAGTGTATGTGTAGGGAATGTTATGTAGTAGTGTATGTGTAGGGGAGGGAATGTTCTGTAGTAGTGTATGTGTAGGGGAGGGAATGTTCTGTAGTAGTGTATGTGTAGGGGAGGGAATGTTCTGTAGTAGTGTATGTGTAGGGAATGTTCTGTAGTAGTGTATGTGTAGGGGAGGGAATGTTCTGTAGTAGTGTATGTGTAGGGGAGGGAATGTTCTGTAGTAGTGTATGTGTAGGGGAGGGAATGTTCTGTAATAGTGTATGTGTAGGGGAGGGAATGTTCTGTAGTAGTGTATCTGGAGGGGAGGGAATGTTCTGTAGTAGTGTATGTGTAGGGTAGGGAATGTTCTGTAGTAGTGTATGTGTAGGGGAGGGAATGTTCTGTAGTAGTGTATGTGGAGGGGAGGGAATGTTCTGTAGTAGTGTATGTGTAGGGGAGGGAATGTTCTGTAGTAGTGTATGTGTAGGGGAGGGAATGTTCAGTAGTAGTGTATGTGTTGGGGAGGGAATGTTCTGTAGTAGTGTATGTGTAGGGGAGGGAATGTTCTGTAGTAGTGTATGTGTAGGGAATGTTCTGTAGTAGTGTATGTGTAGGGGAGGGAATGTTCTGTAGTAGTGTATGTGTAGGGGAGGGAATGTTCAGTAGTAGTGTATGTGTTGGGGAGGGAATGTTCTGTAGTAGTGTATGTGAAGGGGAGGGAATGTTCTGTAGTAGTGTATGTGTAGGGGAGGGAATGTTCTGTAGTATGTGTAGGGGAGGGAATGTTCTGTAGTAGTGTATGTGTAGGGAATGTTCTGTAGTAGTGTATGTGTAGGGGAGGGAATGTTCTGTAGTAGTGTATGTGTAGGGGAGGGAATGTTCAGTAGTAGTGTATGTGTTGGGGAGGGAATGTTCTGTACTAGTGTATGTGAAGGGGAGGGAATGTTCTGTAGTAGTGTATGTGTAGGGGAAGGGAATGTTCTGTAGTTTGTGTAGGGTAGGGAATGTTCTGTAGTAGTGTATGTGTAGGGGAGGGAATGTTCTGTAGTAGTGTATGTGTAGGGGAGGGAATGTTCTGTAGTAGTGTATGTGTAGGGGAGGGAATGTTCTGTAGTAGTGTATGTGTAGGGAATGTTCTGTAGTAGTGTATATCTAGGGAATGTTCTGTAGTAGTGTATGTGTAGCGGAGGGAATGTTCTGTAGTAGTGCATGTGTAGGGGAGGGAATGTTCTGTAGTAGTGTATGTGTAGGGGAGGGAATGTTCTGTAGTAGTGTATGTGTAGGGGAGGCAATGTTCAGTAGTAGTGTATGTGTAGGGGAGGGAATGTTCTGTAGTAGTGTATGTGTAGGGGTGGCAATGTTCAGTAGTAGTGTATGTGTTGGGAAGGGAATGTTCTGTAGTAGTGTATGTGTAGGGGAGGGAATGTTCTGTAGTAGTGTATGTGTAGGGAATGTTCTGTAGTAGTGTATGTGTAGGGGAGGGAATGTTCTGTAGTAGTGTATGTGTAGGGGAGGGAATGTTCTGTAGTAGTGTATGTGTAGGGGAGGGAATGTTCTGTAGTAGTGTATGTGTAGGGGAGGGAATGTTCTGTAGTAGTGTATGTGTAGGGGAGGGAATGTTCTGTAGTAGTGTATGTGTAGGGAATGTTCTGTAGTAGTGTATGTGTAGGGAATGTTATGTAGTAGTGTATGTGTAGGGGAGGGAATGTTCTGTAGTAGTGTATGTGTAGGGAATGTTCTATAGTAGTGTATGTGTAGGGTAGGGAATGTTCTGTAGTAGTGTATGTGTAGGGAATGTTCTGTAGTAGTGTATGTGTAGGGGAGGGAATGTTCTGTAGTAGTGTATGTGTAGCGGAGGGAATGTTCTGTAGTAGTGTATGTGTAGGGGAGGGAATGTTCTGTAGTATTGTATGTGTAGGGAATGTTCTCTAGTAGTGTATGTGTAGGGGAGGAGATGTTCTATAGTAGTGTATGTGTAGGGTAGGGAATGTTCTGTAGTAGTGTATGTGTAGGGTAGGGAATGTTCTGTCGTAGTGTATGTGTAGGGGAGGGAATGTTCTGTAGTAGTGTATGTGTAGGGGAGGGAATGTTCTGTAGTAGTGTATGTGTAGGGAACGTTCTGTAGTCGTGTATGTGTAGGGAATGTTCTGTAGTAGTCTATGTGTAGGGGAGGGAATGTTCTGTAGTAGTGTATGTGTAGGGAATGTTCTGTAGTAGTGTATGTGTAGGGGAGGGAATGTTCTGTAATAGTGTATGTGTAGGGGAGGGAATGTTCTGTAGTAGTGTATGTGTAGGGGAGGGAATGTTCTGTAGTAGTGTATGTGAAGGGGAGGGAATGTTATGTAGTAGTGTATGTGTAGGGGAGGGAATGTTCTGTAGTAGTGTATGTGTAGGGGAGGGAATGTTCTGTAGTAGTGTATGTGTAGGGGAGGCAATGTTCAGTAGTAGTGTATGTGTTGGGAAGGGAATGTTCTGTAGTAGTGTATGTGTAGGGGAGGGAATGTTCTGTAGTAGTGTATGTGTAGGGAATGTTCTGTAGTAGTGTATGTGTAGGGGAGGGAATGTTCTGTAGTAGTGTATGTGTAGGGGAGGGAATGTTCTGTAGTAGTGTATGTGTAGGGGAGGGAATGTTCTGTACTAGTGTATGTGTAGGGTAGGGAATGTTCTGTAATAGTGTATGTGTAGGGGAGGGAATGTTCTGTAGTAGTGTATGTGTAGGGTAGGGAATGTTCTGTAGTAGTGTATGTGTAGGGGAGGGAATGTTCTGTAGTAGTGTATGTGTAGGGGAGGGAATGTACTGTAGTAGTGTATGTGTAGGGGAGGGAATGTTCTGTAGTAGTGTATGTGTAGTGGAGGGAATGTTCTGTAGTAGTGTATTTGGAGGGGAGGGAATGTTCTGTAGTATTGTATGTGTAGGGGAGGGAATGTTCTGTAGTAGTGTATGTGTAGGGGAGGGAATGTTCAGTAGTAGTGTATGTGTTGGGGAGGTAATGTTCTGTAGTAGTGTATGTGTAGGGGAGGGAATGTTCTGTAGTAGTGTATGTGTAGGGGAGGGAATGTTCTGTAGTAGTGTATGTGGAGGGGATGTTCTGTAGTAGTGTATGTGTAGGGGAGGGAATGTTCTGTAGTAGTGTATGTGTAGGGGAGGGAATGTTCTGTAGTAGTGTATGTGTAGGGGAGGGAATGTTCTGTAGTAGTGTATGTGTAGGGGAGGGAATGTTCTGTAGTAGTGTATGTGTATGTGTAGGGAATCTTCTGTAGTAGTGTATGTGTAGGGGAGGGAATGTTCTGTAGTAGTGTATGTATAGGGAATGTTCTGTAGTAGTGTATGTGTAGGGAATGTTCTGTAGTAGTGTATGTGTAGGGGAGGGAATGTTCTGTAGTAGTGTATGTGTAGGGAATGTTCTGTAGTAGTGTATATCTAGGGAATGTTCTGTAGTAGTGTATGTGTAGGGTAGGGAATGTTCTGTAGTAGTGTATGTGTAGGGGAGGGAATGTTCTGTAATAGTGTATGTGTAGGGGAGGGAATGTTCTGTAGTAGTGTATGTGTAGGGGAGGGAATGTTCTGTAGTAGTGTATGTGTAGGGAATGTTCTGTAGTAGTGTATGTGTAGGGGAGGGAATGTTCTGTAGTAGTGTATGTGTAGGGGGGAATGTTCTGTAGTAGTGTATGTCGAGGGAATGTTCTGTAGTAGTGTATGTCTAGGGGGAATGTTCTGTAGTAGTGTATGTGTAGGGGAGGGAATGTTCTGTAATAGTGTATGTGTATGGGAGGGAATGTTCTGTAGTAGTGTATGTGTAGGGGAGGGAATGTTCTGTAGTAGTGTATGTGTAGGGGAGGGAATGTTCTGTAGTAGTGTATGTGTAGGGGAGAGAATGTTCTGTAGTAGTGTATGTGTAGGGGAGGGAATGTTCTGTAGTAGTGTATGTGTAGGGAATGTTCTGTAGTAGTGTATGTGTAGGGGAGGGAATGTTCTGTAGTAGTGTATGTGTAGGGTAGGGAATGTTCTGTAGTAGTGTATGTGTAGGGAATGTTCTGTAGTAGTGTATGTGTAGGGGAGGGAATGTTCTGTAGTAGTGTATGTGTAGGGAATGTTCTGTAGTAGTGTATATCTAGGGAATGTTCTGTAGTAGTGTATATCTAGGGAATGTTCTGTAGTAGTGTATGTGTAGGGGAGGGAATGTTCTGTAGTAGTGTATGTGTAGGGGAGGGAATGTTCTGTAATAGTGTATGTGTAGGGGAGGGAATGTTCTGTAGTAGTGTATGTGTAGGGGAGGGAATGTTCTGTAGTAGTGTATGTGTAGGGGAGAGAATGTTCTGTCGTAGTGTATGTGTAGGGGAGGGAATGTTCTGTCGTAGTGTATGTGTAGGGAATGTTCTGTAGTAGTGTATGTGTAGGGGAGGGAATGTTCTGTAGTAGTGTATGTGTAGGGAATGTTCTGTAGTAGTGTATGTTTAGGGGAGGGAATGTTCTGTAGTAGTGTATGTGTAGGGGAGGGAATGTTCTGTAGTAGTGTATGTGGAGGGAATGTTCTGTAGTAGTGTATGTGGAGGGAATGTTCTGTAGTAGTGTATGTGGAGGGAATGTTCTGTAGTAGTGTATGTGTAGGGGAGGGTATGTTCTTTAGTAGTGTATGTGTTGGGGAGGGAATGTACTGTAGTAGTGTATGTGTAGGGGAGGGAATGTACTGTGGTAGTGTATGTGTAGGGGAGGGAATGTTCTGTAGTAGTGTATGTGTAGGGAATGTTCTGTAATAGTGTATGTGTAGGGGAGGGAATGTTCTGTAGTAGTGTATGTGTAGGGGAGGGAATGTTCTGTAGTAGTGTATGTGTAGGGGAGGGAATGTTCTGTAGTAGTGTATGTGTAGGGTAGGGAATGTTCTGTAGTAGTGTATGTGTAGGGGAGGGAATGTTCTGTAGTAGTGTATGTGGAGGTGAGGGAATGTTCTGTAGTAGTGTATGTGTAGGGGAGGGAATGTTCTGTAGTAGTGTATGTGTAGGGAATGTTCTGTAGTAGTGTATATCTAGGGAATGTTCTGTAGTAGTGTATGTGTAGGGGAGGGAATGTTATGTAGTAGTGTATGTGGAGGGGAGGGAATGTTCTGTAGTAGTGTATGTGTAGGGGAGGGAATGTTCTGTAGTAGTGTATGTGTAGGGGAGGGAATGTTCTGTAGTAGTGTATGTGTAGGGGAGGGAATGTTCTGTAGTAGTGTATGTGGAGGTGAGGGAATGTTCTGTAGTAGTGTATGTGTAGGGGAGGGAATGTTCTGTAGTAGTGTATGTGTAGGGTAGGGAATGTTCTGTAGTAGTGTATGTGTAGGGGAGGGAATGTTCTGTAATAGTGTATGTGTAGGGGAGGGAATGTTCTGTAGTAGTGTATGTGTAGGGGAGAGAATGTTCTGTAGTAGTGTATGTGTAGGGGAGGGAATGTTCTGTAGTAGTGTATGTGTAGGGGAGGGAATGTTCTGTAGTAGTGAATGTGTAGGGAATGTTCTGTAGTAGTGTATGTGTAGGGAATGTTATGTAGTAGTGTATGTGTAGGGGAGGGAATGTTCTGTAGTAGTGTATGTGTAGGGGAGGGAATGTTCTGTATTAGTGTATGTGTAGGGAATGTTCTATAGTAGTGTATGTGTAGGGTAGGGAATGTTCTGTAGTAGTGTATGTGTAGGGAATGTTCTGTAGTAGTGTATGTGTAGGGGAGGGAATGTTCTGTAGTAGTGTATGTGTGGGGAGGGAATGTTCTGTAGTAGTGTATGTGTAGGGGGAGGGAATGTTCTGTAGTATTGTATGTGTAGGGAATGTTCTGTAGTAGTGTATGTGTAGGGGAGGAGATGTTCTATAGTAGTTTATGTGTAGGGTAGGGAATGTTCTGTAGTAGTGTATGTGTAGGGTAGGGAATGTTCTGTCGTAGTGTATGTGTAGGGGATGGAATGTTCTGTAGTAGTGTATGTGTAGGGGAGTGAATGTTCTGTAGTAGTGTATGTGAAGGGGAGGGACTGTTCTGTAGTAGTGTATGTGTAGGGAACGTTCTGTAGTCGTGTATGTGTAGGGAACGTTCTGTAGTAGTGTATGTGTAGGGGAGGGAATGTTCTGTAGTAGTGTATGTGTAGGGGGGGAATGTTCTGTAGTAGTGTATGTGTAGGGGAGGGAATGTTCTGTAGTAGTGTATGTGTAGGGGAGGAATGTTCTGTAGTAGTGTATGTGTAGGGGAGGGAATGTTCTGTAGTAGTGTATGTGTAGGGGGGGAATGTTCTGTAGTAGTGTATGTGTAGGGGAGGGAATGTTCTGTAGTAGTGTATGTGTAGGGGAGGGAATGTTCGGTAGTAGTGTATGTGTAGGGGGGGAATGTTCTGTAGTAGTGTATGTGTAGGGGAGGGAATGTTCTGTAGTAGTGTATGTGTAGGGGAGGGAATGTTCTGTAGTAGTGTATGTGTAGGGGGGGAATGTTCTGTAGTAGTGTATGTGTAGGGGGGAATGTTCTGTAGTAGTGTATGTGTAGGGGGGGAATGTTCTGTAGTAGTGTATGTGTAGGGGGAATGTTCTGTAGTAGTGTATGTGTAGGGGAGGGAATGTTCTGTAGTAGTGTATGTGTAGGGGGGGAATGTTCTGTAGTAGTGTATGTGTAGGGGGGGGAATGTTCTGTAGTAGTGTATGTGTAGGGGGGGGAATGTTCTGTAGTAGTGTATGTGTAGGGGGAATGTTCTGTAGTAGTGTATGTGTAGGGGAGGGAATGTTCTGTAGTAGTGTATGTGTAGGGGGGGGAATGTTCTGTAGTAGTGTATGTGTAGGGGGGGGAATGTTCTGTAGTAGTGTATGTGTAGGGGGGGAATGTTCTGTAGTAGTGTATGTGTAGGGGAGGGAATGTTCTGTAGTAGTGTATGTGTAGGGGAGGGAATGTTCTGTAGTAGTGTATGTGTAGGGGAGGGAATGTTCTGTAGTAGTGTATGTGTAGGGGGGGGAATGTTCTGTAGTAGTGTATGTGTAGGGGAGGGAATGTTCTGTAGTAGTGTATGTGTAGGGGGGGAATGTTCTGTAGTAGTGTATGTGTAGGGGAGGGGAATGTTCTGTAGTAGTGTATGTGTAGGGGGGAATGTTCTGTAGTAGTGTATGTGTAGGGGAGGGAATGTTCTGTAGTAGTGTATGTGTAGGGAGGGAATGTTCTGTAGTAGTGTATGTGTAGGGGAGGGAATGTTCTGTAGTAGTGTATGTGTAGGGGGGAATGTTCTGTAGTAGTGTATGTGTAGGGGAGGGAATGTTCTGTAGTAGTGTATGTGTAGGGGAGGGAATGTTCTGTAGTAGTGTATGTGTAGGGGAGGGAATGTTCTGTAGTAGTGTATGTGTAGGGGAGGGAATGTTCTGTAGTAGTGTATGTGTAGGGGAGGGAATGTTCTGTAGTAGTGTATGTGTAGGGGAGGGAATGTTCTGTAGTAGTGTATGTGTAGGGGGGGGAATGTTCTGTAGTAGTGTATGTGTAGGGGAATGTTCTGTAGTAGTGTATGTGGAGGAGGGAATGTTCTGTAGTAGTGTATGTGTAGGGGAGGGAATGTTCTGTAGTAGTGTATGTGTAGGGGAGGGAATGTTCTGTAGTAGTGTATGTGTAGGGGGGGAATGTTCTGTAGTAGTGTATGTGTAGGGGGGGAATGTTCTGTAGTAGTGTATGTGTAGGGGAGGAATGTTCTGTAGTAGTGTATGTGTAGGGGGGGAATGTTCTGTAGTAGTGTATGTGTGGGGGGGGAATGTTCTGTAGTAGTGTATGTGTGGGGAGGGAATGTTCTGTAGTAGTGTATGTGTAGGGGAGGGAATGTTCTGTAGTAGTGTATGTGTAGGGGAGGGAATGTTCTGTAGTAGTGTATGTGTAGGGGAGGGAATGTTCTGTAGTAGTGTATGTAGGGAGGGAATGTTCTGTAGTAGTGTATGTGTAGGGGAGGGAATGTTCTGTAGTAGTGTATGTGTAGGGGAGGGAATGTTCTGTAGTAGTGTATGTGTAGGGGAGGGAATGTTCTGTAGTAGTGTATGTGTGGGGAGGGAATGTTCTGTAGTAGTGTATGTGTAGGGGAGGGAATGTTCTGTAGTAGTGTATGTGTAGGGGGGAATGTTCTGTAGTAGTGTATGTGTAGGGGGGAATGTTCTGTAGTAGTGTATGTGTAGGGGAGGGAATGTTCTGTAGTAGTGTATGTGTAGGGAGGGAATGTTCTGTAGTAGTGTATGTGTAGGGGGGGGAATGTTCTGTAGTAGTGTATGTGTAGGGGGGGGAATGTTCTGTAGTAGTGTATGTGTAGGGGGGAATGTTCTGTAGTAGTGTATGTGTAGGGGGGGGAATGTTCTGTAGTAGTGTATGTGTAGGGGGGGAATGTTCTGTAGTAGTGTATGTGTAGGGGGGAATGTTCTGTAGTAGTGTATGTGTAGGGGGGGGAATGTTCTGTAGTAGTGTATGTGTAGGGAGGGAATGTTCTGTAGTAGTGTATGTGTAGGGGGGGAATGTTCTGTAGTAGTGTATGTGTAGGGGGGGGAATGTTCTGTAGTAGTGTATGTGTAGGGGAGGGGAATGTTCTGTAGTAGTGTATGTGTAGGGGAGGGAATGTTCTGTAGTAGTGTATGTGTAGGGGAGGGAATGTTCTGTAGTAGTGTATGTGTAGGGGGGAATGTTCTGTAGTAGTGTATGTGTAGGGGGGAATGTTCTGTAGTAGTGTATGTGTAGGGGGGGGAATGTTCTGTAGTAGTGTATGTGTAGGGGAGGAATGTTCTGTAGTAGTGTATGTGTAGGGGAGGGAATGTTCTGTAGTAGTGTATGTGTAGGGGGGGAATGTTCTGTAGTAGTGTATGTGTAGGGGGGGAATGTTCTGTAGTAGTGTATGTAGGGGGGGAATGTTCTGTAGTAGTGTATGTGTAGGGGAGGGAATGTTCTGTAGTAGTGTATGTGTAGGGGGGGGAATGTTCTGTAGTAGTGTATGTGTAGGGGAGGGAATGTTCTGTAGTAGTGTATGTGTAGGGGAGGGAATGTTCTGTAGTAGTGTATGTGTAGGGAGGGAATGTTCTGTAGTAGTGTATGTGTGGGAGGGAATGTTCTGTAGTAGTGTATGTGTAGGGGAGGGAATGTTCTGTAGTAGTGTATGTGTAGGGGAGGAATGTTCTGTAGTAGTGTATGTGTAGGGGAGGGAATGTTCTGTAGTAGTGTATGTGTAGGGGGGGAATGTTCTGTAGTAGTGTATGTGTAGGGGGGGAATGTTCTGTAGTAGTGTATGTGTAGGGGAGGGAATGTTCTGTAGTAGTGTATGTGTAGGGGGGGAATGTTCTGTAGTAGTGTATGTGTAGGGGAGGGAATGTTCTGTAGTAGTGTATGTGTAGGGGGGAATGTTCTGTAGTAGTGTATGTGTAGGGAGGGAATGTTCTGTAGTAGTGTATGTGTAGGGGGGGGAATGTTCTGTAGTAGTGTATGTGTGGGGAGGGAATGTTCTGTAGTAGTGTATGTGTAGGGGAGGGAATGTTCTGTAGTAGTGTATGTGTAGGGAGGGAATGTTCTGTAGTAGTGTATGTGTAGGGGGGGAATGTTCTGTAGTAGTGTATGTGTAGGGGGGGAATGTTCTGTAGTAGTGTATGTGTAGGGGAGGGAATGTTCTGTAGTAGTGTATGTGTAGGGGAGGGAATGTTCTGTAGTAGTGTATGTGTAGGGGGAATGTTCTGTAGTAGTGTATGTGTAGGGAGGGAATGTTCTGTAGTAGTGTATGTGTAGGGGAGGGAATGTTCTGTAGTAGTGTATGTGTAGGGGGGAATGTTCTGTAGTAGTGTATGTGTAGGGAGGGAATGTTCTGTAGTAGTGTATGTGTAGGGGGGGAATGTTCTGTAGTAGTGTATGTGTAGGGGGGGAATGTTCTGTAGTAGTGTATGTGTAGGGGGAGAATGTTCTGTAGTAGTGTATGTGTAGGGGGGGAATGTTCTGTAGTAGTGTATGTGTAGGGGGGAATGTTCTGTAGTAGTGTATGTGTAGGGGGGGGAATGTTCTGTAGTAGTGTATGTGTGGGGGAATGTTCTGTAGTAGTGTATGTGTAGGGGAATGTTCTGTAGTAGTGTATGTGTAGGGGAGGGAATGTTCTGTAGTAGTGTATGTGTAGGGGAGGGAATGTTCTGTAGTAGTGTATGTGTAGGGGGGGAATGTTCTGTAGTAGTGTATGTGTAGGGGGGGAATGTTCTGTAGTAGTGTATGTGTAGGGGAGGGAATGTTCTGTAGTAGTGTATGTGTAGGGGGGGAATGTTCTGTAGTAGTGTATGTGTAGGGGAGGGAATGTTCTGTAGTAGTGTATGTGTAGGGGGGAATGTTCTGTAGTAGTGTATGTGTAGGGGGAGAATGTTCTGTAGTAGTGTATGTGTAGGGGAGGGAATGTTCTGTAGTAGTGTATGTGTAGGGGGAATGTTCTGTAGTAGTGTATGTGTAGGGGAGGGAATGTTCTGTAGTAGTGTATGTGTGGAGGGAATGTTCTGTAGTAGTGTATGTGTAGGGGAATGTTCTGTAGTAGTGTATGTGTAGGGGGGAATGTTCTGTAGTAGTGTATGTGTAGGGGGGGGAATGTTCTGTAGTAGTGTATGTGTAGGGAGGAATGTTCTGTAGTAGTGTATGTGTAGGGGAGAATGTTCTGTAGTAGTGTATGTGTAGGGGGGAATGTTCTGTAGTAGTGTATGTGTAGGGGGGGGAATGTTCTGTAGTAGTGTATGTGTAGGGAGGGAATGTTCTGTAGTAGTGTATGTGTAGGGGGGGAATGTTCTGTAGTAGTGTATGTGTAGGGGAGGGAATGTTCTGTAGTAGTGTATGTGTAGGGGGAATGTTCTGTAGTAGTGTATGTGTAGGGGAGGGAATGTTCTGTAGTAGTGTATGTGTAGGGGGGGAATGTTCTGTAGTAGTGTATGTGTGGAGGGAATGTTCTGTAGTAGTGTATGTGTAGGGAATGTTCTGTAGTAGTGTATGTAGGGGAGGGAATGTTCTGTAGTAGTGTATGTGTAGGGGAGGGAATGTTCTGTAGTAGTGTATGTGTAGGGGGGAATGTTCTGTAGTAGTGTATGTGTAGGGGGGGAATGTTCTGTAGTAGTGTATGTGTAGGGGGGGAATGTTCTGTAGTAGTGTATGTGTGGGGAGGAATGTTCTGTAGTAGTGTATGTGTAGGGGAGGGAATGTTCTGTAGTAGTGTATGTGTAGGGGAGGAATGTTCTGTAGTAGTGTATGTGTAGGGGGGGAATGTTCTGTAGTAGTGTATGTGTAGGGAGGGAATGTTCTGTAGTAGTGTATGTGTAGGGGAGGGAATGTTCTGTAGTAGTGTATGTGTAGGGGAGGGAATGTTCTGTAGTAGTGTATGTGTAGGGGGGGAATGTTCTGTAGTAGTGTATGTAGGGAATGTTCTGTAGTAGTGTATGTGTAGGAATGTTCTGTAGTAGTGTATGTGTAGGGGGGGAATGTTCTGTAGTAGTGTATGTGTAGGGGGGAATGTTCTGTAGTAGTGTATGTGTAGGGGGGGGAATGTTCTGTAGTAGTGTATGTGTAGGGGGGGAATGTTCTGTAGTAGTGTATGTGTAGGGGAGGAATGTTCTGTAGTAGTGTATGTGTAGGGGGGGAATGTTCTGTAGTAGTGTATGTGTAGGGGGGGAATGTTCTGTAGTAGTGTATGTGTAGGGGAGGGAATGTTCTGTAGTAGTGTATGTGTAGGGGAGGGAATGTTCTGTAGTAGTGTATGTGTAGGGGAGGAATGTTCTGTAGTAGTGTATGTGTAGGGAGGGAATGTTCTGTAGTAGTGTATGTGTAGGGGGGAATGTTCTGTAGTAGTGTATGTGTAGGGGGAATGTTCTGTAGTAGTGTATGTGTAGGGAATGTTCTGTAGTAGTGTATGTGTAGAGGGAATGTTCTGTAGTAGTGTATGTGTAGGGGGGGGAATGTTCTGTAGTAGTGTATGTGTAGGGGAGGGAATGTTCTGTAGTAGTGTATGTGTGGGGGGGAATGTTCTGTAGTAGTGTATGTGTAGGGGAGGGAATGTTCTGTAGTAGTGTATGTGTAGGGGGGAATGTTCTGTAGTAGTGTATGTGTAGGGAGGGAATGTTCTGTAGTAGTGTATGTGTAGGGGGGGAATGTTCTGTAGTAGTGTATGTGTAGGGGGGGAATGTTCTGTAGTAGTGTATGTGTAGGGGGGGGAATGTTCTGTAGTAGTGTATGTGTAGGGGAGGAATGTTCTGTAGTAGTGTATGTGTAGGGAGGGAATGTTCTGTAGTAGTGTATGTGTAGGGGGGGAATGTTCTGTAGTAGTGTATGTGTAGGGAGGGAATGTTCTGTAGTAGTGTATGTGTAGGGGGGGAATGTTCTGTAGTAGTGTATGTGTAGGGGAGGGAATGTTCTGTAGTAGTGTATGTGTAGGGGGGAATGTTCTGTAGTAGTGTATGTGTAGGGAGGGAATGTTCTGTAGTAGTGTATGTGTAGGGAGGAATGTTCTGTAGTAGTGTATGTGTAGGGGAGGGAATGTTCTGTAGTAGTGTATGTGTAGGGAGGGAATGTTCTGTAGTAGTGTATGTGTAGGGGAGGGAATGTTCTGTAGTAGTGTATGTGTAGGGGGGGGAATGTTCTGTAGTAGTGTATGTGTAGGGGGGGAATGTTCTGTAGTAGTGTATGTGTAGGGGAGGGAATGTTCTGTAGTAGTGTATGTGTAGGGGGGGAATGTTCTGTAGTAGTGTATGTGTAGGGGAGGGAATGTTCTGTAGTAGTGTATGTGTAGGGGAGGGAATGTTCTGTAGTAGTGTATGTGTAGGGGGGGAATGTTCTGTAGTAGTGTATGTGTAGGGGGGGAATGTTCTGTAGTAGTGTATGTGTAGGGGGGGAATGTTCTGTAGTAGTGTATGTGTAGGGGAGGGAATGTTCTGTAGTAGTGTATGTGTAGGGGGGGAATGTTCTGTAGTAGTGTATGTGTAGGGGGGAATGTTCTGTAGTAGTGTATGTGTAGGGGGGAATGTTCTGTAGTAGTGTATGTGTAGGGGAGGGAATGTTCTGTAGTAGTGTATGTGTGGGGAGGGAATGTTCTGTAGTAGTGTATGTGTAGGGGGGGAATGTTCTGTAGTAGTGTAGGGGGAATGTTCTGTAGTAGTGTATGTGGTAGGAATGTTCTGTAGTAGTGTATGTGTAGGGGGGGAATGTTCTGTAGTAGTGTATGTGTAGGGGGGGGAATGTTCTGTAGTAGTGTATGTGTAGGGGAGGGAATGTTCTGTAGTAGTGTATGTGTAGGGGGGGGAATGTTCTGTAGTAGTGTATGTGTAGGGAGGAATGTTCTGTAGTAGTGTATGTGTAGGGGAGGAATGTTCTGTAGTAGTGTATGTGTAGGGGGAATGTTCTGTAGTAGTGTATGTGTAGGGGAGGGAATGTTCTGTAGTAGTGTATGTGTAGGGGGGGAATGTTCTGTAGTAGTGTATGTGTAGGGGGGAATGTTCTGTAGTAGTGTATGTGTAGGGGGGGAATGTTCTGTAGTAGTGTATGTGTAGGGGGGGGAATGTTCTGTAGTAGTGTATGTGTAGGGGAGGAATGTTCTGTAGTAGTGTATGTGTAGGGGAGGGAATGTTCTGTAGTAGTGTATGTGTAGGGGGGAATGTTCTGTAGTAGTGTATGTGGGAGGGAATGTTCTGTAGTAGTGTATGTAGGGGGGGAATGTTCTGTAGTAGTGTATGTGTGGGGGAATGTTCTGTAGTAGTGTATGTGTGGGGGAGGAATGTTCTGTAGTAGTGTATGTGTAGGGGAGGAATGTTCTGTAGTAGTGTATGTGTAGGGGAGGGAATGTTCTGTAGTAGTGTATGTGTAAGGGGGGGAATGTTCTGTAGTAGTGTATGTGTAGGGGGGGAATGTTCTGTAGTAGTGTATGTGTAGGGGGGGGAATGTTCTGTAGTAGTGTATGTGTAGGGGAGGAATGTTCTGTAGTAGTGTATGTGTAGGGGAGGAATGTTCTGTAGTAGTGTATGTGTAGGGGAATGTTCTGTAGTAGTGTAGTGTAGGGGAGGAATGTTCTGTAGTAGTGTATGTGTAGGGGGGGGAATGTTCTGTAGTAGTGTATGTGTAGGGGGGGAATGTTCTGTAGTAGTGTATGTGTAGGGGGGGAATGTTCTGTAGTAGTGTATGTGTAGGGGAGGGAATGTTCTGTAGTAGTGTATGTGTAGGGGAGGAATGTTCTGTAGTAGTGTATGTGTGGGGAGGAATGTTCTGTAGTAGTGTATGTGTAGGGGAGGGAATGTTCTGTAGTAGTGTATGTGTAGGGGAGGGAATGTTCTGTAGTAGTGTATGTGTAGGGGAGGAATGTTCTGTAGTAGTGTATGTGTAGGGAGGGAATGTTCTGTAGTAGTGTATGTGTAGGGGGGGAATGTTCTGTAGTAGTGTATGTAGGGGAGGGAATGTTCTGTAGTAGTGTATGTGTAGGGGAGGGAATGTTCTGTAGTAGTGTATGTGGGGAGGAATGTTCTGTAGTAGTGTATGTGTAGGGGGGGAATGTTCTGTAGTAGTGTATGTGTGGGGAGGAATGTTCTGTAGTAGTGTATGTGTAGGGGAGGGAATGTTCTGTAGTAGTGTATGTGTAGGGGGGGAATGTTCTGTAGTAGTGTATGTGTAGGGGAGGGAATGTTCTGTAGTAGTGTATGTGTAGGGGAGGGAATGTTCTGTAGTAGTGTATGTAGGGGAGGGAATGTTCTGTAGTAGTGTATGTGTAGGGGGGAATGTTCTGTAGTAGTGTATGTGTAGGGGAGGGAATGTTCTGTAGTAGTGTATGTGTAGGGGGGAATGTTCTGTAGTAGTGTATGTGTAGGGAGAATGTTCTGTAGTAGTGTATGTGTAGGGGGAATGTTCTGTAGTAGTGTATGTGTAGGGGAGGGAATGTTCTGTAGTAGTGTATGTGTGGGAGGGAATGTTCTGTAGTAGTGTATGTGTAGGGGAGGAATGTTCTGTAGTAGTGTATGTGTAGGGGAATGTTCTGTAGTAGTGTATGTGTAGGGAGAATGTTCTGTAGTAGTGTATGTGTAGGGGAGGGAATGTTCTGTAGTAGTGTATGTGTAGGGGAGGGAATGTTCTGTAGTAGTGTATGTGTAGGGGGGGAATGTTCTGTAGTAGTGTATGTGTAGGGAGGGAATGTTCTGTAGTAGTGTATGTGTAGGGAGGAATGTTCTGTAGTAGTGTATGTGTAGGGGAGGGAATGTTCTGTAGTAGTGTATGTGTAGGGGAGGAATGTTCTGTAGTAGTGTATGTGTAGGGGAGGGAATGTTCTGTAGTAGTGTATGTGTAGGGGGGGAATGTTCTGTAGTAGTGTATGTGTAGGGGGGGAATGTTCTGTAGTAGTGTATGTGTAGGGGGAATGTTCTGTAGTAGTGTATGTGTAGGGAGGGAATGTTCTGTAGTAGTGTATGTGTAGGGGGGAATGTTCTGTAGTAGTATGTGTAGGAGGAATGTTCTGTAGTAGTGTATGTGTAGGGGGGGAATGTTCTGTAGTAGTGTATGTGTAGGGAGGGAATGTTCTGTAGTAGTGTATGTGTAGGGGAATGTTCTGTAGTAGTGTATGTGTAGGGGAGGGAATGTTCTGTAGTAGTGTATGTGTAAGGGAAGGAATGTTCTGTAGTAGTGTATGTGTAGGGGAGGAATGTTCTGTAGTAGTGTATGTGTAGGGAGGAATGTTCTGTAGTAGTGTATGTGTAGGGGAGGGAATGTTCTGTAGTAGTGTATGTGTAGGGAATGTTCTGTAGTAGTGTATGTGTAGGGGGGAATGTTCTGTAGTAGTGTATGTGTAGGGGAGGGAATGTTCTGTAGTAGTGTATGTGTAGGGGAGGAATGTTCTGTAGTAGTGTATGTGTAGGGGAGGAATGTTCTGTAGTAGTGTATGTGTAGGGGAGGAATGTTCTGTAGTAGTGTATGTGTAGGGGGAATGTTCTGTAGTAGTGTATGTGTGGGGAGGAATGTTCTGTAGTAGTGTATGTGTGGGGGGGGAATGTTCTGTAGTAGTGTATGTGTAGGGGAGGGAATGTTCTGTAGTAGTGTATGTGTAGGGGGGGAATGTTCTGTAGTAGTGTATGTGTAGGGGGGGAATGTTCTGTAGTAGTGTATGTGTAAGGGGGGGGAATGTTCTGTAGTAGTGTATGTGTAGGGGAGGGAATGTTCTGTAGTAGTGTATGTGTGGGGGGAATGTTCTGTAGTAGTGTATGTGTAGGGGAGGAATGTTCTGTAGTAGTGTATGTGTAGGGAGGGGGAATGTTCTGTAGTAGTGTATGTGTAGGGGGGGAATGTTCTGTAGTAGTGTATGTGTAGGGGGGGAATGTTCTGTAGTAGTGTATGTGTAGGGGGGAATGTTCTGTAGTAGTGTATGTGTAGGGAGGGAATGTTCTGTAGTAGTGTATGTGTAGGGAGGAATGTTCTGTAGTAGTGTATGTGTAGGGGAATGTTCTGTAGTAGTGTATGTGTAAAGGGGGGGAATGTTCTGTAGTAGTGTATGTGTAGGGGGGAATGTTCTGTAGTAGTGTATGTGTAGGGGAATGTTCTGTAGTAGTGTATGTGTAGGGGAGGAATGTTCTGTAGTAGTGTATGTGTAGGGGGGGAATGTTCTGTAGTAGTGTATGTGTAGGGGGAATGTTCTGTAGTAGTGTATGTGTAGGGAGGAATGTTCTGTAGTAGTGTATGTGTAGGGGGAATGTTCTGTAGTAGTGTATGTGTAGGGGGGGAATGTTCTGTAGTAGTGTATGTGTAGGGAGGAATGTTCTGTAGTAGTGTATGTGTAGGGGAGGGAATGTTCTGTAGTAGTGTATGTGTAGGGGAGGAATGTTCTGTAGTAGTGTATGTGTAGGGGGGAATGTTCTGTAGTAGTGTATGTGTAGGGGGGGAATGTTCTGTAGTAGTGTATGTGTAGGGGGGGAATGTTCTGTAGTAGTGTATGTGTAGGGGGGGAATGTTCTGTAGTAGTGTATGTGTAGGGAGGGAATGTTCTGTAGTAGTGTATGTGTAGGGGAGGAATGTTCTGTAGTAGTGTATGTGTAGGGGAGGGAATGTTCTGTAGTAGTGTATGTGTAGGGGGGAATGTTCTGTAGTAGTGTATGTGTAGGGAGGAATGTTCTGTAGTAGTGTATGTGTAGGGAGGGAATGTTCTGTAGTAGTGTATGTGTAGGGGGGAATGTTCTGTAGTAGTGTATGTGTAGGGGAGGGAATGTTCTGTAGTAGTGTATGTGTAGGGGGGGAATGTTCTGTAGTAGTGTATGTGTAGGGGAGGGAATGTTCTGTAGTAGTGTATGTGGAGGGAATGTTCTGTAGTAGTGTATGTGTAGGGGAATGTTCTGTAGTAGTGTATGTGTAGGGAGGGAATGTTCTGTAGTAGTGTATGTGTAGGGGGGAATGTTCTGTAGTAGTGTATGTGTAGGGGGGGAATGTTCTGTAGTAGTGTATGTGTAGGAGGAATGTTCTGTAGTAGTGTATGTGTAGGGAGGAATGTTCTGTAGTAGTGTATGTGTAAGGGGGGGAATGTTCTGTAGTAGTGTATGTGTAGGAGGAATGTTCTGTAGTAGTGTATGTGTAGGGGGGGAATGTTCTGTAGTAGTGTATGTGTAGGGGGGGAATGTTCTGTAGTAGTGTATGTGTAGGGGGAATGTTCTGTAGTAGTGTATGTGTGGGGAGGAATGTTCTGTAGTAGTGTATGTGTAGGGAGGGAATGTTCTGTAGTAGTGTATGTGTAGGGGGAATGTTCTGTAGTAGTGTATGTGTAGGAGAATGTTCTGTAGTAGTGTATGTGTAGGGGTAGGGAATGTTCTGTAGTAGTGTATGTGTAGGGGAGGAATGTTCTGTAGTAGTGTATGTGTAGGGGAGAATGTTCTGTAGTAGTGTATGTGTAGGGAGGGAATGTTCTGTAGTAGTGTATGTGTAGGGGAGGGAATGTTCTGTAGTAGTGTATGTGTAGGGGGGAATGTTCTGTAGTAGTGTATGTGTAGGGGAGGAATGTTCTGTAGTAGTGTATGTGTAGGGGGGAATGTTCTGTAGTAGTGTATGTGTAGGGGAGGAATGTTCTGTAGTAGTGTATGTGTAGGGAGGGAATGTTCTGTAGTAGTGTATGTGTAGGGGAGGAATGTTCTGTAGTAGTGTATGTGTAGGGAGGAATGTTCTGTAGTAGTGTATGTGTAGGGGAATGTTCTGTAGTAGTGTATGTGTAGGGGGAATGTTCTGTAGTAGTGTATGTGTAGGGGAGGGAATGTTCTGTAGTAGTGTATGTGTAGGGGAGGAATGTTCTGTAGTAGTGTATGTGTAGGGGAGGAATGTTCTGTAGTAGTGTATGTGTAGGGGGAGAATGTTCTGTAGTAGTGTATGTGTAGGGGGGGAATGTTCTGTAGTAGTGTATGTGTGGGGAGGAATGTTCTGTAGTAGTGTATGTGTAGGGGGGAATGTTCTGTAGTAGTGTATGTGTAGGGGAGGGAATGTTCTGTAGTAGTGTATGTGTAGGGGGGAATGTTCTGTAGTAGTGTATGTGTAGGGGGGGAATGTTCTGTAGTAGTGTATGTGTAGGGAGGGAATGTTCTGTAGTAGTGTATGTGTAGGGGAGGAATGTTCTGTAGTAGTGTATGTGTGGGGGGGGGAATGTTCTGTAGTAGTGTATGTGTAAGGAGGGAATGTTCTGTAGTAGTGTATGTGTAGGGGGGGAATGTTCTGTAGTAGTGTATGTGTAGGGGAGGAATGTTCTGTAGTAGTGTATGTGTAAGGGGGGGAATGTTCTGTAGTAGTGTATGTGTAGGGAGGAATGTTCTGTAGTAGTGTATGTGTAGGGGGGGAATGTTCTGTAGTAGTGTATGTGTAGGGAAGAGAATGTTCTGTAGTAGTGTATGTGTAGGGGAGGAATGTTCTGTAGTAGTGTATGTGTAGGGGAGGGAATGTTCTGTAGTAGTGTATGTGTAGGGGGGAATGTTCTGTAGTAGTGTATGTGTAGGGAGGAATGTTCTGTAGTAGTGTATGTGTAGGGGAGGGAATGTTCTGTAGTAGTGTATGTGTAGGGGAATGTTCTGTAGTAGTGTATGTGTAGGGAATGTTCTGTAGTAGTGTATGTGTAGGGGAGGGAATGTTCTGTAGTAGTGTATGTGTAGGGAGGAATGTTCTGTAGTAGTGTATGTGTAGGGAGAATGTTCTGTAGTAGTGTATGTGTAAGGGGAGAATGTTCTGTAGTAGTGTATGTAGGGAGGGAATGTTCTGTAGTAGTGTATGTAGGGGAGAATGTTCTGTAGTAGTGTATGTAGAGGAATGTTCTGTAGTAGTGTATGTGTAGGGGGGAATGTTCTGTAGTAGTGTATGTGTAGGGGGAATGTTCTGTAGTAGTGTATGTGTAGGGAAGGAATGTTCTGTAGTAGTGTATGTAGGGGAGGGAATGTTCTGTGTAGTGTATGTGTAGGGAGGGAATGTTCTGTAGTAGTGTATGTGTAGGGGAGGGAATGTTCTGTAGTAGTGTATGTGTAGGGGAGGGAATGTTCTGTAGTAGTGTATGTGTAGGGGAGGGAATGTTCTGTAGTAGTGTATGTGTAGGGGGGGAATGTTCTGTAGTAGTGTATGTGTAGGGAGGGAATGTTCTGTAGTAGTGTATGTGTAGGGGGGGAATGTTCTGTAGTAGTGTATGTGTAGGGGAGGAATGTTCTGTAGTAGTGTATGTGTAGGGGAGGGAATGTTCTGTAGTAGTGTATGTGTAGGGGAGGAATGTTCTGTAGTAGTGTATGTGTAGGGGGGGAATGTTCTGTAGTAGTGTATGTGTAGGGGAGGGAATGTTCTGTAGTAGTGTATGTGTAGGGGAGGGAATGTTCTGTAGTAGTGTATGTGTAGGGGGGGAATGTTCTGTAGTAGTGTATGTGTAGGGGAATGTTCTGTAGTAGTGTATGTGTAGGGGGGGGAATGTTCTGTAGTAGTGTATGTGTAGGGGAGGAATGTTCTGTAGTAGTGTATGTGTAGGGGAGGGAATGTTCTGTAGTAGTGTATGTGTAGGGGAGGAATGTTCTGTAGTAGTGTATGTGTAGGGGAGGAATGTTCTGTAGTAGTGTATGTGTAGGGGGGGAATGTTCTGTAGTAGTGTATGTGTAGGGGGGAATGTTCTGTAGTAGTGTATGTGTAGGGAGGAATGTTCTGTAGTAGTGTATGTGTAGGGAGGAATGTTCTGTAGTAGTGTATGTGGGAGGGAATGTTCTGTAGTAGTGTATGTGTAGGGGGAATGTTCTGTAGTAGTGTATGTGTAGGGAGGGAATGTTCTGTAGTAGTGTATGTATGGGGGGGGAATGTTCTGTAGTAGTGTATGTGTAGGGAATGTTCTGTAGTAGTGTATGTGTAGGGGGGAATGTTCTGTAGTAGTGTATGTGTAAGGGGAGGAATGTTCTGTAGTAGTGTATGTGTAGGGGGGGAATGTTCTGTAGTAGTGTATGTGTAGGGGAGGAATGTTCTGTAGTAGTGTATGTGTAGGGAGGAATGTTCTGTAGTAGTGTATGTAGGGAGGGAATGTTCTGTAGTAGTGTATGTGTAGGGAGGGAATGTTCTGTAGTAGTGTATGTGTAGGGAGAGAATATTCTGTAGTAGTGTATGTGTAGGGGGAATGTTCTGTAGTAGTGTATGTGTAGGGAGGGAATGTTCTGTAGTAGTGTATGTGTGAGGGAATGTTCTGTAGTAGTGTATGTGTAGGGGAATGTTCTGTAGTAGTGTATGTGTAAGGGGGGGAATGTTCTGTAGTAGTGTATGTGTAAGGGGAGGAATGTTCTGTAGTAGTGTATGTGTAGGGAGGAATGTTCTGTAGTAGTGTATGTGTAGGGGAGGGAATGTTCTGTAGTAGTGTATGTGTAGGGGAGGAATGTTCTGTAGTAGTGTATGTAGGGAGGGAATGTTCTGTAGTAGTGTATGTGTAGGGGAATGTTCTGTAGTAGTGTATGTGTAGGGGAGGGAATGTTCTGTAGTAGTGTATGTAGGGGAGGAATGTTCTGTAGTAGTGTATGTGTAGGGGGAATGTTCTGTAGTAGTGTATGTAGGGGAGGAATGTTCTGTAGTAGTGTATGTGTAGGGGAGGGAATGTTCTGTAGTAGTGTATGTGTAGGGGAGGAATGTTCTGTAGTAGTGTATGTGTGAGGGGAATGTTCTGTAGTAGTGTATGTGTAGGGAGGAATGTTCTGTAGTAGTGTATGTGTAGGGGGGGAATGTTCTGTAGTAGTGTATGTGTAAGGGAGGAATGTTCTGTAGTAGTGTATGTGTAGGGAGGGAATGTTCTGTAGTAGTGTATGTGTAAAGGGGGAATGTTCTGTAGTAGTGTATGTGTAGGGGGGAATGTTCTGTAGTAGTGTATGTGTAGGGGAGGGAATGTTCTGTAGTAGTGTATGTGTAGGGGAGGAATGTTCTGTAGTAGTGTATGTGTAGGGGGGAATGTTCTGTAGTAGTGTATGTGTAGGGGAGGAATGTTCTGTAGTAGTGTATGTGTAGGGGAGGAATGTTCTGTAGTAGTGTATGTGTAGGGAGGGAATGTTCTGTAGTAGTGTATGTGTAAGGGGGGGAATGTTCTGTAGTAGTGTATGTGTAGGGGAATGTTCTGTAGTAGTGTATGTGTAGGGGGAATGTTCTGTAGTAGTGTATGTGTAGGGGAGGAATGTTCTGTAGTAGTGTATGTGGGGGGGGGAATGTTCTGTAGTAGTGTATGTGTAGGGGGAGGAATGTTCTGTAGTAGTGTATGTGTAGGGGGGGAATGTTCTGTAGTAGTGTATGTGTAAGGAAGGAATGTTCTGTAGTAGTGTATGTGTAGGGGAGGGAATGTTCTGTAGTAGTGTATGTGTAAGGGAGGAATGTTCTGTAGTAGTGTATGTGTAGGGAGGGAATGTTCTGTAGTAGTGTATGTGTGGGGGAATGTTCTGTAGTAGTGTATGTGTAGGGAATGTTCTGTAGTAGTGTATGTGTAGGGGGGAATGTTCTGTAGTAGTGTATGTGTAGGGAATGTTCTGTAGTAGTGTATGTGTAGGGAATGTTCTGTAGTAGTGTATGTGTAGGGGAGGAATGTTCTGTAGTAGTGTATGTGTAGGGGAGGGAATGTTCTGTAGTAGTGTATGTGTAGGGAGGGAATGTTCTGTAGTAGTGTATGTGTAGGGGGGGAATGTTCTGTAGTAGTGTATGTGTAGGGGGAATGTTCTGTAGTAGTGTATGTGTAAGGGAATGTTCTGTAGTAGTGTATGTGTAGGAGAATGTTCTGTAGTAGTGTATGTGTAGGGAGGGAATGTTCTGTAGTAGTGTATGTGTAGGGAATGTTCTGTAGTAGTGTATGTGTAGGGGGGAATGTTCTGTAGTAGTGTATGTGTAGGGAGAATGTTCTGTAGTAGTGTATGTGTAGGGGAGGAATGTTCTGTAGTAGTGTATGTGTAGGGGAGGGAATGTTCTGTAGTAGTGTATGTGTAGGGAGAATGTTCTGTAGTAGTGTATGTAGGGAGGGAATGTTCTGTAGTAGTGTATGTGTAGGGAGAATGTTCTGTAGTAGTGTATGTGTAGGGAGGGAATGTTCTGTAGTAGTGTATGTGTAGGGAGGAATGTTCTGTAGTAGTGTATGTGGGGGGGGAATGTTCTGTAGTAGTGTATGTGTAGGGGAGGGAATGTTCTGTAGTAGTGTATGTGTAGGGGAGGAATGTTCTGTAGTAGTGTATGTGTAGGGGAGGAATGTTCTGTAGTAGTGTATGTGTAGGGGGGGAATGTTCTGTAGTAGTGTATGTGTAGGGGGAATGTTCTGTAGTAGTGTATGTGTAGGAATGTTCTGTAGTAGTGTATGTGTAAGGGGGAATGTTCTGTAGTAGTGTATGTGTAGGGGGGGAATGTTCTGTAGTAGTGTATGTGTAGGGAGGGAATGTTCTGTAGTAGTGTATGTGTAGGGAGGAATGTTCTGTAGTAGTGTATGTGTAAGGGAGGGAATGTTCTGTAGTAGTGTATGTGTAGGGGAGGAATGTTCTGTAGTAGTGTATGTGTAGGGGGAATGTTCTGTAGTAGTGTATGTGTAGGGGAGGAATGTTCTGTAGTAGTGTATGTGTAGGGGAGGGAATGTTCTGTAGTAGTGTATGTGTAGGGAGAATGTTCTGTAGTAGTGTATGTGTAGGGGAGGAATGTTCTGTAGTAGTGTATGTGTAAGGGAGGGAATGTTCTGTAGTAGTGTATGTGTAGGGGGAATGTTCTGTAGTAGTGTATGTGGGGAGGAATGTTCTGTAGTAGTGTATGTGTAAGGGAGGGAATGTTCTGTAGTAGTGTATGTGTAGGGAGGGAATGTTCTGTAGTAGTGTATGTGTAGGGGAGGGAATGTTCTGTAGTAGTGTATGTGTAGGGAGGAATGTTCTGTAGTAGTGTATGTGTAGGGAGGGAATGTTCTGTAGTAGTGTATGTGTAGGGGAGGGAATGTTCTGTAGTAGTGTATGTGTAGGGGAGGAATGTTCTGTAGTAGTGTATGTGTAGGGGAGGAATGTTCTGTAGTAGTGTATGTGTAGGGAGGAATGTTCTGTAGTAGTGTATGTGTAGGGGAGGGAATGTTCTGTAGTAGTGTATGTGTAGGGGGGGAATGTTCTGTAGTAGTGTATGTGTAGGGGAGGAATGTTCTGTAGTAGTGTATGTGTAGGGGGAATGTTCTGTAGTAGTGTATGTGTAGGAATGTTCTGTAGTAGTGTATGTGTAGGGGGGAATGTTCTGTAGTAGTGTATGTGTAAGGGAGGGAATGTTCTGTAGTAGTGTATGTGTAGGGAGGAATGTTCTGTAGTAGTGTATGTGTAGGGGAGGAATGTTCTGTAGTAGTGTATGTGTAAGGGAGGGAATGTTCTGTAGTAGTGTATGTGTAGGGAGGGAATGTTCTGTAGTAGTGTATGTGTAGGGAGGAATGTTCTGTAGTAGTGTATGTGTAAGGGGGAATGTTCTGTAGTAGTGTATGTGTAGGGGAGGAATGTTCTGTAGTAGTGTATGTGTAGGGAGGGAATGTTCTGTAGTAGTGTATGTGTGGGAGGGAATGTTCTGTAGTAGTGTATGTGTAAGGGAGGAATGTTCTGTAGTAGTGTATGTGTAGGGAGAATGTTCTGTAGTAGTGTATGTGTAAGGGAATGTTCTGTAGTAGTGTATGTAGGGAGGAATGTTCTGTAGTAGTGTATGTGTAGGGGAGGGAATGTTCTGTAGTAGTGTATGTGTAGGGGGGAATGTTCTGTAGTAGTGTATGTGTAAGGAAGGGAATGTTCTGTAGTAGTGTATGTGTAGGGGGGAATGTTCTGTAGTAGTGTATGTGTAGGGGAGGAATGTTCTGTAGTAGTGTATGTGTAGGGGGGAATGTTCTGTAGTAGTGTATGTGTAGGGGGGAATGTTCTGTAGTAGTGTATGTGTAGGGGAGGAATGTTCTGTAGTAGTGTATGTGTAGGGAGGAATGTTCTGTAGTAGTGTATGTGTAGGGAATGTTCTGTAGTAGTGTATGTGTAGGGGAATGTTCTGTAGTAGTGTATGTGTAGGGAGGAATGTTCTGTAGTAGTGTATGTGTAGGGGAGGAATGTTCTGTAGTAGTGTATGTGTAGGGGGGGAATGTTCTGTAGTAGTGTATGTGTAGGGGAGGAATGTTCTGTAGTAGTGTATGTGTAGGGAGGAATGTTCTGTAGTAGTGTATGTGTAGGGAGGGAATGTTCTGTAGTAGTGTATGTGTAAGGGGGGAATATTCTGTAGTAGTGTATGTGTAGGGGGAATGTTCTGTAGTAGTGTATGTGTAGGGGAGGGAATGTTCTGTAGTAGTGTATGTGTAGGGAGGAATGTTCTGTAGTAGTGTATGTGTAGGGGGAATGTTCTGTAGTAGTGTATGTGTAAGGGAGGGAATGTTCTGTAGTAGTGTATGTGTAGGGGAGGAATGTTCTGTAGTAGTGTATGTGTAGGGGGGGAATGTTCTGTAGTAGTGTATGTAGGGAGGGAATGTTCTGTAGTAGTGTATGTGTAGGGGGGAATGTTCTGTAGTAGTGTATGTGTAGGGAGGGAATGTTCTGTAGTAGTGTATGTGTAGGGGAGGAATGTTCTGTAGTAGTGTATGTGGAGGGGGGGAATGTTCTGTAGTAGTGTATGTGTAGGGGGGGAATGTTCTGTAGTAGTGTATGTGTAGGGAATGTTCTGTAGTAGTGTATGTGTAAGGGGAGGAATGTTCTGTAGTAGTGTATGTGTAAGGAGGGAATGTTCTGTAGTAGTGTATGTGTAGGGGGGGAATGTTCTGTAGTAGTGTATGTGTAAGGGGAGGGAATGTTCTGTAGTAGTGTATGTGTAAGGGGGGGAATGTTCTGTAGTAGTGTATGTGTAGGGGAGGAATGTTCTGTAGTAGTGTATGTGTAGGGGAGGAATGTTCTGTAGTAGTGTATGTGTAAAGGGGGAATGTTCTGTAGTAGTGTATGTGTAGGGGAATGTTCTGTAGTAGTGTATGTGTAGGGGAGGAATGTTCTGTAGTAGTGTATGTGTAGGGGGGAATGTTCTGTAGTAGTGTATGTGTAGGGGAGGAATGTTCTGTAGTAGTGTATGTGTAGGGGAATGTTCTGTAGTAGTGTATGTGTAGGGGAGGGAATGTTCTGTAGTAGTGTATGTAGGGGAGGGAATGTTCTGTAGTAGTGTATGTGTAGGGGAGGAATGTTCTGTAGTAGTGTATGTGTAGGGGGGAATGTTCTGTAGTAGTGTATGTGTAGGGGGGAATGTTCTGTAGTAGTGTATGTGTAGGGAATGTTCTGTAGTAGTGTATGTGTGGGGGAATGTTCTGTAGTAGTGTATGTGTAGGGGAGGAATGTTCTGTAGTAGTGTATGTGTAGGGAATGTTCTGTAGTAGTGTATGTGTAGGGGAATGTTCTGTAGTAGTGTATGTGTAGGGGAGGGAATGTTCTGTAGTAGTGTATGTGTAGGGAGGAATGTTCTGTAGTAGTGTATGTGTAGGGAGGAATGTTCTGTAGTAGTGTATGTGTAGGGAGGGAATGTTCTGTAGTAGTGTATGTGTAGGGGGAATGTTCTGTAGTAGTGTATGTGTGGGAGAATGTTCTGTAGTAGTGTATGTGTAGGAGGAATGTTCTGTAGTAGTGTATGTGTAGGGGGGAATGTTCTGTAGTAGTGTATGTGTAGGGAGGGAATGTTCTGTAGTAGTGTATGTGTAGGGGGGAATGTTCTGTAGTAGTGTATGTGTAGGGAATGTTCTGTAGTAGTGTGTGTGTAGGGAGAATGTTCTGTAGTAGTGTATGTGTAGGGGAGGGAATGTTCTGTAGTAGTGTATGTGTAGAGGAATGTTCTGTAGTAGTGTATGTGTGGGGAGGAATGTTCTGTAGTAGTGTATGTGAGGGAATGTTCTGTAGTAGTGTATGTGTAGGGAATGTTCTGTAGTAGTGTATGTGTAGGGGGGAATGTTCTGTAGTAGTGTATGTGTAGGGGAGGAATGTTCTGTAGTAGTGTATGTGTAGGGGGGAATGTTCTGTAGTAGTGTATGTAAGGGAGGGAATGTTCTGTAGTAGTGTATGTGTAGGGGGGGAATGTTCTGTAGTGTGTATGTGTAGGGGGGAATGTTCTGTAGTAGTGTATGTGTAGGGGGGGAATGTTCTGTAGTAGTGTATGTGTAGGGAGAGAATGTTCTGTAGTAGTGTATGTGTAGGGGGGGAATGTTCTGTAGTAGTGTATGTGTAGGGGAATGTTCTGTAGTAGTGTATGTGTAGGGAGGGAATGTTCTGTAGTAGTGTATGTGTAGGGGAGGGAATGTTCTGTAGTAGTGTATGTGTAGGGGAGGAATGTTCTGTAGTAGTGTATGTAGGGGGGGAATGTTCTGTAGTAGTGTATGTGTAGGGGGGGAATGTTCTGTAGTAGTGTATGTGTAGGGGAGGGAATGTTCTGTAGTAGTGTATGTGTAGGGGGAATGTTCTGTAGTAGTGTATGTGTAGGGAGGAATGTTCTGTAGTAGTGTATGTAGGGGGGGAATGTTCTGTAGTAGTGTATGTGTAGGGAGAATGTTCTGTAGTAGTGTATGTGTAGGGGGGGAATGTTCTGTAGTAGTGTATGTGTAGGGAGGGAATGTTCTGTAGTAGTGTATGTGTAAGGGGAGGAATGTTCTGTAGTAGTGTATGTGGAAAGGGGAATGTTCTGTAGTAGTGTATGTGTGGGGGGAATGTTCTGTAGTAGTGTATGTGTAGGGGAGGAATGTTCTGTAGTAGTGTATGTGTGGGGAGGGAATGTTCTGTAGTAGTGTATGTGTAGGGGGGAATGTTCTGTAGTAGTGTATGTGTAGGGGGGGAATGTTCTGTAGTAGTGTATGTGTAGGGAATGTTCTGTAGTAGTGTATGTGTAGGGGAATGTTCTGTAGTAGTGTATGTGTAGGGGGAATGTTCTGTAGTAGTGTATGTGTAGGGGGGGAATGTTCTGTAGTAGTGTATGTGTGGGGGGGAATGTTCTGTAGTAGTGTATGTGTAGGGGAGGAATGTTCTGTAGTAGTGTATGTGTAAGGAAGGAATGTTCTGTAGTAGTGTATGTGTAAGGAAGGAATGTTCTGTAGTAGTGTATGTGTAGGGGAGGAATGTTCTGTAGTAGTGTATGTGTAAGGGAGGGAATGTTCTGTAGTAGTGTATGTGTAGGGGAGGGAATGTTCTGTAGTAGTGTATGTGTAGGGAGAATGTTCTGTAGTAGTGTATGTGTAGGGAATGTTCTGTAGTAGTGTATGTGTGAGGAATGTTCTGTAGTAGTGTATGTGTAGGGGAGGAATGTTCTGTAGTAGTGTATGTGTAGGGAGGGAATGTTCTGTAGTAGTGTATGTGTAGGGGAGGAATGTTCTGTAGTAGTGTATGTGTAGGGAGGAATGTTCTGTAGTAGTGTATGTGTAGGGGGGGAATGTTCTGTAGTAGTGTATGTGTAGGGGGAATGTTCTGTAGTAGTGTATGTGTAGGGGGAATGTTCTGTAGTAGTGTATGTGTAAGGGAGGGAATGTTCTGTAGTAGTGTATGTGTAGGGGAGGAATGTTCTGTAGTAGTGTGGAATGTTGTGTAGGGTGGGGGGAATGTTCTGTAGTAGTGTATGTGTAGGGAGAATGTTCTGTAGTAGTGTATGTGTAGGGGGAATGTTCTGTAGTAGTGTATGTGTAGGGAGGGAATGTTCTGTAGTAGTGTATGTGTAGGGGAGGAATGTTCTGTAGTAGTGTATGTGTAGGGGGGGAATGTTCTGTAGTAGTGTATGTGTAGGGGGAATGTTCTGTAGTAGTGTATGTGTGGGGGGGAATGTTCTGTAGTAGTGTATGTGTAGGGGAGGAATGTTCTGTAGTAGTGTATGTGTAGGGGGGGAATGTTCTGTAGTAGTGTATGTGTAGGGGGAATGTTCTGTAGTAGTGTATGTGTAAGGGAGGAATGTTCTGTAGTAGTGTATGTGTAGGGGGGGAATGTTCTGTAGTAGTGTATGTGTAGGGGAGGGAATGTTCTGTAGTAGTGTATGTGGGGGAATGTTCTGTAGTAGTGTATGTGTAGGGAGGGAATGTTCTGTAGTAGTGTATGTGTAAGAGGGGAATGTTCTGTAGTAGTGTATGTGTAGGGAGGGAATGTTCTGTAGTAGTGTATGTGTAGGGGAGGAATGTTCTGTAGTGTGTATGTGTAGGGGGGGAATGTTCTGTAGTAGTGTATGTGTAGGGGGGAATGTTCTGTAGTAGTGTATGTGTAGGGGAATGTTCTGTAGTAGTGTATGTGTAGGGGAGGGAATGTTCTGTAGTAGTGTATGTGTAGGGGGAATGTTCTGTAGTAGTGTATGTGTAGGGAGAATGTTCTGTAGTAGTGTATGTGTAGGGGAGGGAATGTTCTGTAGTAGTGTATGTGTAGGGGAGGAATGTTCTGTAGTAGTGTATGTGTAGGGGGAATGTTCTGTAGTAGTGTATGTGAAGGGAGGAATGTTCTGTAGTAGTGTATGTGTGGGGAGGAATGTTCTGTAGTAGTGTATGTGTAGGGAGAATGTTCTGTAGTAGTGTATGTGTAGGGGGAATGTTCTGTAGTAGTGTATGTGTAGGGGGGAATGTTCTGTAGTAGTGTATGTGTAGGGGGGAATGTTCTGTAGTAGTGTATGTGTAGGGGAGGAATGTTCTGTAGTAGTGTATGTGTAGGAGGGAATGTTCTGTAGTAGTGTATGTGTAGGGGAGGAATGTTCTGTAGTAGTGTATGTGTGGGGAGGAATGTTCTGTAGTAGTGTATGTGTAGGGAGGAATGTTCTGTAGTAGTGTATGTGTAGGGGGAATGTTCTGTAGTAGTGTATGTGTAGGGAGGGAATGTTCTGTAGTAGTGTATGTGTAAGGGAGGGAATGTTCTGTAGTAGTGTATGTGTAGGGAGGGAATGTTCTGTAGTAGTGTATGTGTAGGGAGGAATGTTCTGTAGTAGTGTATGTAGGGGAGGGAATGTTCTGTAGTGTATGTGTAGGGGAGGAATGTTCTGTAGTAGTGTATGTGTAGGGGAATGTTCTGTAGTAGTGTATGTGTAAGGGAGGAATGTTCTGTAGTAGTGTATGTGTAAGGGAGGGAATGTTCTGTAGTAGTGTATGTGTAGGGGGGAATGTTCTGTAGTAGTGTATGTGTAGGGGAGGGAATGTTCTGTAGTAGTGTATGTGTAGGGGAGGAATGTTCTGTAGTAGTGTATGTGTAGGGAGGAATGTTCTGTAGTAGTGTATGTGTAGGGAGGGAATGTTCTGTAGTAGTGTATGTGTAAGGGAGGAATGTTCTGTAGTAGTGTATGTGTAGGGAGGAATGTTCTGTAGTAGTGTATGTGTAGGGAGGGAATGTTCTGTAGTAGTGTATGTGTAGGGAGGGAATGTTCTGTAGTAGTGTATGTGTAGGGAATGTTCTGTAGTAGTGTATGTGTAGGGGAGGGAATGTTCTGTAGTAGTGTATGTGTAGGGGAGGGAATGTTCTGTAGTAGTGTATGTGTAAGGGAGGGAATGTTCTGTAGTAGTGTATGTGTAGGGGAATGTTCTGTAGTAGTGTATGTGTGGGGGAGGAATGTTCTGTAGTAGTGTATGTGTAGGGGGGGGAATGTTCTGTAGTAGTGTATGTGTAGGGAGGAATGTTCTGTAGTAGTGTATGTGTAGGGGGGAATGTTCTGTAGTAGTGTATGTGTAGGGGGGAATGTTCTGTAGTAGTGTATGTGGAGGAATGTTCTGTAGTAGTGTATGTGTAGGGAGGAATGTTCTGTAGTAGTGTATGTGTAAGGGAGGAATGTTCTGTAGTGTGTATGTAGGGGGAGGAATGTTCTGTAGTAGTGTATGTGTAGGGGGAATGTTCTGTAGTAGTGTATGTGTAGGGAGGAATGTTCTGTAGTAGTGTATGTGAGGGAATGTTCTGTAGTAGTGTATGTAGGGATGTTCTGTAGTAGTGTATGTGTAGGGGAGGAATGTTCTGTAGTAGTGTATGTGTAGGGAGGGAATGTTCTGTAGTAGTGTATGTGTAGGGGGGAATGTTCTGTAGTAGTGTATGTGTGGGGAGGAATGTTCTGTAGTAGTGTATGTGAGGGAATGTTCTGTAGTAGTGTATGTGTAGGGAGGGAATGTTCTGTAGTAGTGTATGTGTAGGGGGGGAATGTTCTGTAGTAGTGTATGTGTAGAGGGAATGTTCTGTAGTAGTGTATGTGTAGGGGAGGGAATGTTCTGTAGTAGTGTATGTGTAGGGGAGAGAATGTTCTGTAGTAGTGTATGTGTAGGGAGGGAATGTTCTGTAGTAGTGTATGTGTAGGGGGAATGTTCTGTAGTAGTGTATGTGTAGGGGGAATGTTCTGTAGTAGTGTATGTGTAGGGGGGAATGTTCTGTAGTAGTGTATGTGTAGGGGAGGGAATGTTCTGTAGTAGTGTATGTGTAGGGGAGGGAATGTTCTGTAGTAGTGTATGTGTAGGGGGAATGTTCTGTAGTAGTGTATGTGTAGGGGAGGGAATGTTCTGTAGTAGTGTATGTGTAGGGGAGGGAATGTTCTGTAGTAGTGTATGTGTAGGGAGGGAATGTTCTGTAGTAGTGTATGTGTAGGGAGAATGTTCTGTAGTAGTGTATGTGTAGGGGAGGAATGTTCTGTAGTAGTGTATGTGTAGGGGGGAATGTTCTGTAGTAGTGTATGTGTAAAAAGGGGAATGTTCTGTAGTAGTGTATGTGTAGGGAGGAATGTTCTGTAGTGTGTATGTGTAGGGGGGGAATGTTCTGTAGTAGTGTATGTGTAGGGGAGGAATGTTCTGTAGTAGTGTGTGTGGGAGGAATGTTCTGTAGTAGTGTATGTGTAAGGGAGGAATGTTCTGTAGTAGTGTATGTAGGGGTTAGGTAGGGAATGTTCTGTAGTAGTGTATGTGTAGGGGAGGGAATGTTCTGTAGTAGTGTATGTGTGGGATGTTCTGTAGTAGTGTATGTGTAGGGGAATGTTCTGTAGTAGTGTATGTGTAGGGGAGGAATGTTCTGTAGTAGTGTATGTGTAGGGAGGGAATGTTCTGTAGTAGTGTATGTGTAGGGGAATGTTCTGTAGTAGTGTATGTGTGGAGGGAATGTTCTGTAGTAGTGTATGTGTAGGGGAGGGAATGTTCTGTAGTAGTGTATGTGTAAGGGAGGGAATGTTCTGTAGTAGTGTATGTGTAGGGAGGGAATGTTCTGTGTAGTGTATGTGTAAAGAAGGGAATGTTCTGTAGTAGTGTATGTGTAGGGGAATGTTCTGTAGTAGTGTATGTGTAGGGGGGAATGTTCTGTAGTAGTGTATGTGTAGGGGGAATGTTCTGTAGTAGTGTATGTAGGGGAGGAATGTTCTGTAGTAGTGTATGTGTAGGGGGAATGTTCTGTAGTAGTGTATGTGTAGGGGAGGAATGTTCTGTAGTAGTGTATGTGTAAGGGGGAATGTTCTGTAGTAGTGTATGTGTGGGGAGAATATTCTGTAGTAGTGTATGTGTAGGGGAGGAATGTTCTGTAGTAGTGTATGTGTAGGGAGGAATGTTCTGTAGTAGTGTATGTGTAGGGGAGGAATGTTCTGTAGTAGTGTATGTGTAGGGAGGAATGTTCTGTAGTAGTGTATGTGTGGGGAGGAATGTTCTGTAGTAGTGTGTTGTGTAGGGGGGAATGTTCTGTAGTAGTGTATGTGTAAGGAGGGAATGTTCTGTAGTAGTGTATGTGTAGGGAGGAATGTTCTGTAGTAGTGTATGTGTAGGGGAGGGAATGTTCTGTAGTAGTGTATGTGTAGGGAATGTTCTGTAGTAGTGTATGTGTGGGGAGGAATGTTCTGTAGTAGTGTATGTGTAGGGAAGGAATGTTCTGTAGTAGTGTATGTGTAGGGAGGAATGTTCTGTAGTAGTGTATGTGTAGGGGAGGAATGTTCTGTAGTAGTGTATGTGTAAGGGGGGGAATGTTCTGTAGTAGTGTATGTGTAGGGGGGGAATGTTCTGTAGTAGTGTATGTGTAGGGGGGGAATGTTCTGTAGTAGTGTATGTGTAGGGGGGGGAATGTTCTGTAGTAGTGTATGTGTAGGGAGGAATGTTCTGTAGTAGTGTATGTGTAGGGGGGAATGTTCTGTAGTAGTGTATGTGTAGGGAGGGAATGTTCTGTAGTAGTGTATGTGTAGGGGGAATGTTCTGTAGTAGTGTATGGGGGAGGAATGTTCTGTAGTAGTGTATGTGTAGGGGAGGGAATGTTCTGTAGTAGTGTATGTGTAGGGGAATGTTCTGTAGTAGTGTATGTGGGGAGGGAATGTTCTGTAGTAGTGTATGTGTAGGGGGGAATGTTCTGTAGTAGTGTATGTGTAGGGAAAGAATGTTCTGTAGTAGTGTATGTGTGGGAGAATGTTCTGTAGTAGTGTATGTGTAAGGGAGGAATGTTCTGTAGTAGTGTATGTGTAGAGAGGAATGTTCTGTAGTAGTGTATGTGTGGGGAGGAATGTTCTGTAGTAGTGTATGTGTAGGGGGAATGTTCTGTAGTAGTGTATGTGTAGGGGAGGAATGTTCTGTAGTAGTGTATGTGTAGGGGGGAATGTTCTGTAGTAGTGTATGTGTAGGGGGGAATGTTCTGTAGTAGTGTATGTGTAGGGGAGGAATGTTCTGTAGTGTGTATGTGTAGGTTGTGGGGGAATGTTCTGTAGTAGTGTATGTGTAAGGGGGGAATGTTCTGTAGTGTGTATGTGTAGGGGGGAATGTTCTGTAGTGTGTATGTGTAGGGAGGAATGTTCTGTAGTAGTGTATGGGGGAGGAATGTTCTGTAGTAGTGTATGTGTAGGGGGAATGTTCTGTAGTAGTGTATGTGTAGGGAGGAATGTTCTGTAGTAGTGTATGTGTAGGGGGAATGTTCTGTAGTAGTGTATGTGTAGGGAGGAGATGTTCTGTAGTAGTGTATGTGTAGGGGAGGGAATGTTCTGTAGTAGTGTATGTGTAGGGGGGAATGTTCTGTAGTAGTGTATGTGTGGGGAATGTTCTGTAGTAGTGTATGTGTAAGGGAGGAATGTTCTGTAGTAGTGTATGTGTAGGGGGGGGAATGTTCTGTAGTAGTGTATGTGTAGGGAGGGAATGTTCTGTAGTAGTGTATGTGTAGGGGAGGAATGTTCTGTAGTAGTGTATGTGTAGGGAGGAATATTCTGTAGTAGTGTATGTGTAGGGGAGGGAATGTTCTGTAGTAGTGTATGTGTAGGGGAGGGAATGTTCTGTAGTAGTGTATGTGTAGGGAATGTTCTGTAGTGTGTTGGGGATGTTCTGTAGTGTGTATGTGTTAGGGGAGGAATGTTCTGTAGTAGTGTATGTGTAGGGGAGGGAATGTTCTGTAGTAGTGTATGTGTGGGGGGAATGTTCTGTAGTAGTGTATGTGTGGGGGAGGGAATGTTCTGTAGTAGTGTATGTGTAGGGGGGGAATGTTCTGTAGTAGTGTATGTGTAGGGGAGGAATGTTCTGTAGTAGTGTATGTGTAGGGGGGAATGTTCTGTAGTAGTGTATGTGTAGGGGAGGGAATGTTCTGTAGTAGTGTATGTGTAGGGAGGAATGTTCTGTGTAGTGTATGTGTAGGGGAGGAATGTTCTGTAGTAGTGTATGTGTAGGGGAATGTTCTGTAGTAGTGTATGTGTAGGGAGGAATGTTCTGTAGTAGTGTATGTGTAGGGGAGGAATGTTCTGTAGTAGTGTTGTGGTAGGAGGAATGTTCTGTAGTAGTGTATGTGTGGGGGGAATGTTCTGTAGTAGTGTATGTGTAGGGAGGAATGTTCTGTAGTAGTGTATGTGTAAGGGAGGGAATGTTCTGTAGTAGTGTATGTGTAGGGGAGGAATGTTCTGTAGTAGTGTATGTGTAGGGGGGAATGTTCTGTAGTAGTGTATGTGTAGGGAGGAATGTTCTGTAGTAGTGTATGTGTAGGGGGAGTGTTCTGTAGTAGTGTATGTGTAGGGGGAATGTTCTGTAGTAGTGTATGTGTAGGGGGGAATGTTCTGTAGTAGTGTATGTGTAGGGAATGTTCTGTAGTAGTGTATGTGTAGGGGGGGGAATGTTCTGTAGTAGTGTATGTGTAGGGGAGGAATGTTCTGTAGTAGTGTATGTGTGGGGGGGGAATGTTCTGTAGTAGTGTATGTGTAGGGGAGGAATGTTCTGTAGTAGTGTATGTGTAAGGGAGGGAATGTTCTGTAGTAGTGTATGTGTAGGGGAATGTTCTGTAGTAGTGTATGTGTAGGGGGGAATGTTCTGTAGTAGTGTATGTGTAGGGAGGGAATGTTCTGTAGTAGTGTATGTGTAGGGGAATGTTCTGTAGTAGTGTATGTGTAAGGGGGGGAATGTTCTGTAGTAGTGTATGTGTAGGGGAGGAATGTTCTGTAGTAGTGTATGTGTAGGGGGAATGTTCTGTAGTAGTGTATGTAGGGGGGAATGTTCTGTAGTAGTGTATGTGTAGGGAGGGAATGTTCTGTAGTAGTGTATGTAGGGGAGGGAATGTTCTGTGTAGTGTATGTGTGGGGAATGTTCTGTAGTAGTGTATGTGTAGGGAGGGAATGTTCTGTAGTAGTGTTGTGTAGGAGGGAATGTTCTGTAGTAGTGTATGTGTAGGGGAGGAATGTTCTGTATGTAGTGTTGTGTAGAGGATGTTCTGTAGTAGTGTATGTGTAGGGGAGAATGTTCTGTAGTAGTGTATGTGTAGGGAGGGAATGTTCTGTAGTAGTGTATGTGTAGGGGAGGAATGTTCTGTAGTAGTGTTGTGGGAGGAATGTTCTGTAGTAGTGTATGTGTAGGGAGGAATGTTCTGTAGTAGTGTATGTGTAGAAGGGAATGTTCTGTAGTAGTGTATGTGTAGGGGAGGAATGTTCTGTAGTAGTGTATGTGTAGGGAGGAATGTTCTGTAGTAGTGTATGTGTAGGGGGGGAATGTTCTGTAGTAGTGTATGTGTAAGGAGGGAATGTTCTGTAGTAGTGTATGTGTAGGGAGGGAATGTTCTGTAGTAGTGTATGTGTAGGGGAGGGAATGTTCTGTAGTAGTGTATGTAGGGGAGGGAATGTTCTGTAGTAGTGTATGTGTAGGGGGGGAATGTTCTGTTGTAGTGTGTATGTGTAGGGGAATGTTCTGTAGTAGTGTATGTGTAGGGGAGGAATGTTCTGTAGTAGTGTATGTGTAAAGGGAGGAATGTTCTGTAGTAGGTGTTGTGGGGAGGGAATGTTCTGTAGTAGTGTATGTGTAGGGGGGGAATGTTCTGTAGTAGTGTTATGGGGGAGGGAATGTTCTGTAGTAGTGTATGTGTAGGGAGAATGTTCTGTAGTAGTGTATGTGTAGGGGAGGAATGTTCTGTAGTAGTGTATGTGGGAAGGGAATGTTCTGTAGTAGTGTATGTGTAGGGGGGAATGTTCTGTAGTAGTGTATGTGTGGGGAGGAATGTTCTGTAGTAGTGTATGTGTAGGGAGGAATGTTCTGTAGTAGTGTATGTGGGAAGGAATGTTCTGTAGTAGTGTATGTGTGGGGGAGGAATGTTCTGTAGTAGTGTATGTGTAGGGGGGAATGTTCTGTAGTAGTGTATGTGTAGGGGAGGAATGTTCTGTAGTAGTGTATGTGTAGGGGAGGAATGTTCTGTAGTAGTGTATGTGTAGGGAGGAATGTTCTGTAGTAGTGTATGTGTAGGGGGAATGTTCTGTAGTAGTGTTGTGTGAGGGATGTTCTGTAGTAGTGTATGTGTAAGGGGAGGGGAATGTTCTGTAGTAGTGTATGTGTAAGGGAGGGAATGTTCTGTAGTAGTGTATGTGTAGGGAGGGAATGTTCTGTAGTAGTGTATGTGTAGGGAGAATGTTCTGTAGTAGTGTATGTGTGGGAGGAATGTTCTGTAGTAGTGTATGTGTAGGGGGGAATGTTCTGTAGTAGTGTATGTGTGGGGAGGAATGTTCTGTAGTAGTGTATGTGTAGGGAGGAATGTTCTGTAGTAGTGTATGTGTAGGGGAGGAATGTTCTGTAGTAGTGTATGTGTAGGGGGGGAATGTTCTGTAGTAGTGTATGTGTAGGGGAGGAATGTTCTGTAGTAGTGTATGTGTAGGGGAGGGGAATGTTCTGTAGTAGTGTATTGTAGGGGAGGGAATGTTCTGTAGTAGTGTATGTGTAGGGGAGGAATGTTCTGTAGTAGTGTATGTGTAGGGGAGGAATGTTCTGTAGTAGTGTATGTGGGAGGGAATGTTCTGTAGTAGTGTATGTGTAGGGGAGGGAATGTTCTGTAGTAGTGTATGTGTAAGGGAGGGAATGTTCTGTAGTGTGTATGTGTAGGGGAGGGAATGTTCTGTAGTAGTGTATGTGTAAGGGGAGGAATGTTCTGTAGTAGTGTATGTGTGGGGGGAATGTTCTGTAGTAGTGTATGTGTAGGGGAGGAATGTTCTGTAGTAGTGTATGTGTAGGGGGGAATGTTCTGTAGTAGTGTATGTGTGGGGGGAATGTTCTGTAGTAGTGTATGTGGGGGGAGGGAATGTTCTGTAGTAGTGTATGTGTAGGGGGGGAATGTTCTGTAGTAGTGTATGTGTAGGGGAGGGAATGTTCTGTAGTAGTGTATGTGAAGGGAGGGAATGTTCTGTAGTAGTGTATGTGTAGAAGGGAATGTTCTGTAGTAGTGTTGTGTAGGGGGGGGAATGTTCTGTAGTAGTGTATGTGTAGGGAGGAATGTTCTGTAGTAGTGTATGTGTAGGGAGGGAATGTTCTGTAGTAGTGTATGTGTAAGAGAGGAATGTTCTGTAGTGTGTTGTGTAAGGGAGGGAATGTTCTGTAGTAGTGTATGTGTAGGGGAGGAATGTTCTGTAGTAGTGTATGTGTAAGGGAGGGAATGTTCTGTAGTATGTGGGGGAAGATTGTAGGGAATGTTCTGTAGTAGTGTATGTGTAGGGAGGAATGTTCTGTAGTAGTGTATGTGTGGGGAGGGAATGTTCTGTAGTAGTGTATGTGTAGGGGAGGAATGTTCTGTAGTAGTGTATGTGTAGGGGGGGGAATGTTCTGTAGTAGTGTATGTGTAGGGAGGAATGTTCTGTAGTAGTGTATGTGGGGAGGAATGTTCTGTAGTAGTGTATGTGTAGGGAGGAATGTTCTGTAGTAGTGTATGTGTAGGGGGGGGAATGTTCTGTAGTAGTGTATGTGTAGGGAGGAATGTTCTGTAGTAGTGTATGTGTAGGGAGGGAATGTTCTGTAGTAGTGTATGTGTAGGGGAATGTTCTGTAGTAGTGTATGTGTAGGAGAGGAATGTTCTGTAGTAGTGTATGTGTAGGGGAGGAATGTTCTGTAGTAGTGTATGTGTAGGGAGGGAATGTTCTGTAGTAGTGTATGTGTAGGGAGGAATGTTCTGTGTGGTATGTGAGGGGAGAATGTTCTGTAGTAGTGTATGTGTAGGGGGGGAATGTTCTGTAGTAGTGTATGTGTAGGGGAGGGAATGTTCTGTAGTAGTGTATGTGTAGGGGGAATGTTCTGTAGTAGTGTATGTGTGGGGGGGAATGTTCTGTAGTAGTGTATGTGTAGGGGAGGAATGTTCTGTAGTAGTGTATGTGTAAGGGGGGGAATGTTCTGTAGTAGTGTATGTGTAAGGGGGGGAATGTTCTGTAGTAGTGTATGTGGGGGGAATGTTCTGTAGTAGTGTATGTGTAGGGGAGGAATGTTCTGTAGTAGTGTATGTGTAGGGGAGGAATGTTCTGTAGTAGTGTATGTGTAGGGGAGGGAATGTTCTGTAGTAGTGTATGTGTATGGGGGGGGAATGTTCTGTAGTAGTGTATGTGTAGGGGAGGAATGTTCTGTAGTAGTGTATGTGTAGGGAGGGAATGTTCTGTAGTAGTGTATGTGTAGGGGAGAGAATGTTCTGTAGTAGTGTATGTGTAAAAGGAATGTTCTGTAGTGTGTTGTGGAGGGAATGTTCTGTAGTAGTGTATGTTAGGGGGGAATGTTCTGTAGTAGTGTATGTGTAGGGGAAGGGAATGTTCTGTAGTAGTGTATGTGTCAGGGAGGGAATGTTCTGTAGTAGTGTATGTAGGGGGAGAATGTTCTGTAGTAGTGTATGTGTAAGGGAGGGGGAATGTTCTGTAGTAGTGTATGTGTAGGGAGGGAATGTTCTGTAGTAGTGTATGTGTAGGGAGGAATGTTCTGTAGTAGTGTATGTGTGGGGGAGGAATGTTCTGTAGTAGTGTATGTGTAGGGAGGAATGTTCTGTAGTAGTGTATGTGTAGGGGAGGGAATGTTCTGTAGTAGTGTATGTGTAGGGGGAATGTTCTGTAGTAGTGTATGTGTAGGGGAGGAATGTTCTGTAGTAGTGTATGTGTAGGGGGGGAATGTTCTGTAGTAGTGTATGTGTAGGGGGGGAATGTTCTGTAGTAGTGTATGTGTGGGGAGAGGAATGTTCTGTAGTAGTGTATGTGTAGGAGGAATGTTCTGTGTAGTGTATGTGTAGGGGGGGAATGTTCTGTAGTAGTGTATGTGTAGGGGAGGGAATGTTCTGTAGTAGTGTATGTGTAAGGGGGGGAATGTTCTGTAGTAGTGTATGTGTGAAGGGGAATGTTCTGTGTAGTGTATGTGTAGGGGGGGAATGTTCTGTAGTAGTGTATGTGTAAGGGAGAGAATGTTCTGTAGTAGTGTATGTGTGGGGAATGTTCTGTAGTAGTGTATGTGTAGGGAGGAATGTTCTGTAGTAGTGTATGTGTAGGAGGAATGTTCTGTAGTAGTGTATGTGTAAGGGGGGAATGTTCTGTAGTAGTGTATGTGTAGGGGAGGAATGTTCTGTAGTAGTGTATGTGTGGGGGGGGAATGTTCTGTAGTAGTTGTGTGGGAGGAATGTTCTGTAGTAGTGTATGTGTAGGGGAGGAATGTTCTGTAGTAGTGTATGTGTGGGGGGAATGTTCTGTAGTAGTGTTCTGTGTGTGGAGAATATTCTGTAGTAGTGTATGTGTAGGGGAATGTTCTGTAGTGTGTATGTGTAGCGGGGGAATGTTCTGTAGTAGTGTATGTGAGGGGGGGAGAATGTTCTGTAGTAGTGTATGTGTAGGGAAGGAATGTTCTGTAGTAGTGTATTGTAGGGGGGGAATGTTCTGTAGTAGTGTATGTGTAGGGGAGGAATGTTCTGTAGTAGTGTATGTGTATGTTCTGTAGTGTGTATGTGTAGGTGGGGGGAATGTTCTGTAGTAGTGTTGAGTGTGTAGGGGAATGTTCTGTAGTAGTGTATGTGTAGGGAGGAATGTTCTGTAGTGTGTATGTGTGGGGGGGAATGTTCTGTAGTAGTGTATGTGTAAGGGGGAGAATGTTCTGTAGTAGTGTATGTGTAGGGGGAATGTTTGTAGTAGTGTATGTGTAGGGGGGGAATGTTTGTAGTAGTGTATGTGTGGGGAGGAATGTTCTGTAGTAGTATGTGTGGGAAATGTTCTGTAGTGTTGTGTAGGGGAGAATGTTCTGTAGTAGTGTATGTGTAAGGGGAGGGAATGTTCTGTAGTAGTGTATGTGGGAGGGGAATGTTCTGTAGTAGTGTATGTGTAGGGGAGGAATGTTCTGTAGTAGTGTATGTGTAGGGGGAATGTTCTGTAGTAGTGTATGTGTAGGGGAGGGAATGTTCTGTAGTAGTGTATGTGTAGGGGAGGAATGTTCTGTAGTAGTGTATGTGTAGGGGAGAATGTTCTGTAGTAGTGTATGTGTGGGGAGAATGTTCTGTAGTAGTTGTATGGGGAATGTTCTGTAGTGGTGATGTGGGAAGGAATGTTCTGTAGTAGTGTATGTGTAGGGAGGAATGTTCTGTAGTAGTGTATGTGTAGGGGAGAGAATGTTCTGTAGTAGTGTATGTGTAGGGAGAGAATGTTCTGTAGTAGTGTATGTGTGAAGGAGAATGTTCTGTAGTAGTGTATGTGGGGGAATGTTCTGTAGTAGTGTATGTGGGGAGTTCTGTAGTGTGGTGGAATGTTCTGTAGTAGTGTGTGTGGGGGGGAATGTTCTGTAGTAGTGTATGTGTAGGGGGGGAATGTTCTGTAGTAGTGTATGTGGGGGGGGAATGTTCTGTAGTAGTGTATGTGTAGGGGGGGAATGTTCTGTAGTAGTGTATGTGTAGGGAGGGAATGTTCTGTAGTAGTGTATGTGTGGGGAATGTTCTGTAGTAGTGTATGTGTAGGGGGGAGAATGTTCTGTAGTGTGTTGTGTAGGGGAATGTTTGTAGTAGTGTATGTGGAGGGGGAATGTTCTGTAGTAGTGTATGTGTAGGGGAGGGAATGTTCTGTAGTAGTGTATGTGTAAAGGGAGGAATGTTCTGTAGTAGTGTATGTGTAGGGGGGGAATGTTCTGTAGTAGTGTATGTGTAGGGGGGATGGGGAATGTTCTGTAGTAGTGTATGGGGATGTTCTGTAGTAGTTATGTGTGGGGAGGAATGTTCTGTAGTAGTGTATGTGTGAGGAAGAATGTTCTGTAGTAGTGTATGTGTGGGGGGGGAATGTTCTGTAGTAGTGTATGTGTAGGGAATGTTCTGTAGTAGTGTATGTGTAGGAGGAATATTCTGTAGTAGTGTATGTGTAGGGTAGGGAATGTTCTGTAGTAGTGTATGTGTAGGGAGGGAATGTTCTGTAGGGTGTTGTGGGGGATGTTCTGTAGTAGTGTATGTAGGGGAGGAATGTTCTGTAGTAGTGTATTGTAGGGGAGGAATGTTCTGTGTAGTGTTGTGTAGGGGGGGAATGTTCTGTGTAGTGTATGTGGGGGGATGTTCTGTAGTAGTGTATGTGTAGGGGGGGGAATGTTCTGTGTAGTGTATGTGTAGGGAGGGAAATGTTCTGTAGTAGTGTATGTGTAGGGGAAGAATGTTCTGTATAGTGTATGTGGATTGTATGTGAGGGAATGTTCTGTAGTAGTGTATGTGTGAGGGAGAATGTTCTGTAGTAGTGTATGTGTAGGGAGGAATGTTCTGTAGTAGTGTATGTGGAGGAGAGGAATGTTCTGTAGTAGTGTATGTGTGGGGAATGTTCTGTAGTAGTGTTGTGTAGGGAGGAATGTTCTGTAGTAGTGTATGTGGGGAGAATGTTCTGTAGTAGTGTATGTCAGTGGGAGGAATGTTCTGTAGTAGTGTATGTGTAGGGAAGGGAATGTTCTGTAGTAGTGTATGTGTAGGGGAGGAATGTTCTGTAGTAGTGTATGTGTGGGGAGGAATGTTCTGTAGTAGTGTATGTGTAGGGGGAATGTTCTGTAGTAGTGTATGTGTAGGGGAGAATGTTCTGTAGTAGTGTATGTGGGGAGGGAAATGTTCTGTAGTAGTGTATGTGTGGGGAGGGAATGTTCTGTAGTAGTGTATGTGTAGGGGAATGTTCTGTAGTAGTGTATGTGTAGGAGGGAATGTTCTGTAGTAGTGTATGTGTAGGGGGAATGTTCTGTAGTAGTGTATGTGTGGGGAGGAATGTTCTGTAGTAGTGTATGTGTAGGGAGGAATGTTCTGTAGTAGTGTATGTGGGGAGAATGTTCTGTAGTAGTGTATGTGTAGGGGGGGAATGTTCTGTAGTAGTGTATGTGTAGGAGGGAATGTTCTGTAGTAGTGTATGTGTGAGGAGGGAATGTTCTGTAGTAGTGTTGTGTAGGGAATGTTCTGTAGTGTGTATGTGGGAATGTTCTGTAGTAGTGTTGTGTAGGGGGGAATGTTCTGTAGTAGTGTATGTGTAGGGAATGTTCTGTAGTATGTGTTATTGGGGAATGTTCTGTAGTAGTGTTGTGTAGGGGAGGAATGTTCTGTAGTAGTGTATGTGTAAGGGAGGGAATATTCTGTAGTAGTGTATGTGTAGGGGAGGAATGTTCTGTAGTGTGTATGTGGAGGGGAGGAATGTTCTGTAGTAGTGTATGTGGAGGGGAATGTTCTGTGTGGTGTATGGGAGAATGTTCTGTAGTGTGTTGTGTAGGGAGGAATGTTCTGTAGTAGTGTATGTGTAGGGGGGGGAATGTTCTGTAGTAGTGTTGTGGAGGGAGGAATGTTCTGTAGTAGTGTATGTGGGGGGAGGAATGTTCTGTAGTAGTGTATGTGTAGGGGGAGGAATGTTCTGTAGTAGTGTTGTGTAGGGGGGGAATGTTCTGTAGTAGTGTATGTGTAGGGGAGGAATGTTCTGTAGTAGTGTATGTGTAGGGGGGGGAATGTTCTGTAGTGTGTATGTGGAAGGGGAGAATGTTCTGTAGTAGTGTATGTGTGGGGAGGAATGTTCTGTAGTAGTGTATGTGTAGGGGAGGGAATGTTCTGTAGTAGTGTATGTGTAGGGGAGGGGAATGTTCTGTAGTAGTGTATGTGTGGGGGGAATGTTCTGTAGTAGTGTATGTGTAGGGGGGGGAATGTTCTGTAGTAGTGTATGTGTAGGGGAGGGAATGTTCTGTAGTAGTGTATGTGTGGGAGGGGAATGTTCTGTAGTAGTGTATGTGTAGGGAATGTTCTGTGTAGTGTATGTGTGGGGGGGAATGTTCTGTAGTAGTGTATGTGTAGGGAGGATGTTCTGTAGTAGTGTATGTGTAAGGAGGGAATGTTCTGTAGTAGTGTATGTGTGGGAGGAATGTTCTGTAGTAGTGTATGTGTGGGGGGGGAATGTTCTGTAGTAGTGTATGGTAGGGGAGGAATGTTCTGTAGTAGTGTATGTGTAGGGGGAGGAATGTTCTGTAGTAGTGTATGTGTAGGGGAGGGAATGTTCTGTAGTAGTGTATGTGTGGGGAGGGAATGTTCTGTAGTAGTGTATGTGTAGGGGAGGGAATGTTCTGTAGTAGTGTATGTGTGGGGGGGAATGTTCTGTAGTAGTGTATGTGTAGGGGAGGAATGTTCTGTAGTGTATGTGTAGGGGGAATGTTCTGTAGTAGTGTATGTGTGAAAGGAATGTTCTGTAGTAGTGTATGTGTAGGGAATGTTCTGTAGTAGTGTGTGTAGGGATGTTTGTAGGAGTGTTGTTGTAGGGAATGTTCTGTAGTAGTGTATGTGTAGGGGAGAATGTTCTGTAGTAGTGTATGTGTAGGGGGGGAATGTTCTGTAGTAGTGTATGTGTAGGAGGGAATGTTCTGTAATAGTGTATGTGTAGGGGAGGGAATGTTCTGTAGTAGTGTATGTGTAGGGGAGGGAATGTTCTGTAGTAGTGTATGTGTAGGGGAGGAATGTTCTGTAGTAGTGTATGTGTAGGGGAGGGAATGTTCTGTAGTAGTGTATGTGTAGGGAATGTTCTGTAGTAGTGTATGTGTAGGGGAATGTTCTGTAGTAGTGTATGTGTAGGGGAGGGAATGTTCTGTAGTAGTGTATGTTTAGGGAGGGAATGTTCTGTAGTAGTGTATGTGTAGGGGAGGGAATATTCTGTAGTAGTGTATGTGGGGAGGGAATGTTCTGTAGTAGTGTATGTGTAGGGGAATGTTCTGTAGTAGTGTATGTGTAGGGGAGGGAATGTTCTGTAGTAGTGTATGTGTAGGGGAGGAATGTTCTGTAGTAGTGTATGTGTAGGGAGGGGAATGTTCTGTAGTAGTGTATGTGTGGGGAGGGAATGTTCTGTAGTAGTGTATGTGTGGGGGAATGTTCTGTAGTGGTATGTGTAGGAGGAATGTTCTGTAGTAGTGTATGTGTAGGGAAGGGAATGTTCTGTAGTAGTGTATGTGTAGGGAGGGAATGTTCTGTAGTAGTGTATGTGTAGGGGAGGGAATGTTCTGTAGTAGTGTATGTGTAGGAGGGAATGTTCTGTAGTAGTGTATGTGGGGGGGGAATGTTCTGTAGTAGTGTATGTGTAGGGGAGGGAATGTTCTGTAGTAGTGTATGTGTAAGGGAATGTTCTGTAGTAGTGTATGTGTAGGGGGGAATGTTCTGTAGTAGTGTATGTGTAGGGGAGGGAATGTTCTGTAGTAGTGTATGTGTAGGGGGAATGTTCTGTAGTGTGTTGTGTAGGGAATGTTCTGTAGTAGTGTATGTGTAGGGGAGGGAATGTTCTGTAATAGTGTATGTGTAGGGGAGGGAATGTTCTGTAGTAGTGTATGTGTGGGAGGAATGTTCTGTAGTAGTGTATGTGTAGGGGAGGAATGTTCTGTAGTAGTGTATGTGTAGGGGAGGAATGTTCTGTAGTAGTGTATGTGTAGGGGAATGTTCTGTAGTAGTGTATGTGTAGGGGGGGAATGTTCTGTAGTAGTGTATGTCTAGGGAGGGAATGTTCTGTAGTAGTGTATGTGTGGGGGGAATGTTCTGTAGTAGTGTATGTGTAGGGGAGGGAATGTTCTGTAGTAGTGTATGTGTAGGGGGGAATGTTCTGTAGTAGTGTATGTGTGGGGTAGGGAATGTTCTGTAGTAGTGTATGTGTAGGGGAGGGAATGTTCTGTAGTAGTGTATGTGTAGGGGGGAATGTTCTGTAGTAGTGTATGTGTAGGGGAGGGAATGTTCTGTAGTAGTGTATGTGTGGGAGGAATGTTCTGTAGTAGTGTATGTGTAGGGGAGGGAATGTTCTGTAGTAGTGTATGTGTAGGGGAGGGAATGTTCTGTAGTAGTGTATGTGTAGGAGGGGAATGTTCTGTAGTAGTGTATGTAGGGGGAGGGAATGTTCTGTAGTAGTGTATGTGTAGGGGGGAATGTTCTGTAGTAGTGTATGTGTAGGGGAGGAATGTTCTGTAGTAGGTATGTGTAGGGGAGGGAATGTTCTGTAGTAGTGTATGTGTAGGGGAGGGAATGTTCTGTAGTAGTGTATGTGTAGGGGAGGAATGTTCTGTAGTAGTGTATGTGTGGGGGGGAATGTTCTGTAGTAGTGTATGTGTAGGGAGGGAATGTTCTGTAGTAGTGTATGTGTGGGGGGGAATGTTCTGTAGTAGTGTATGTGTAGGGAGGGAATGTTCTGTAGTAGTGTAGTGTGTAGGGGGAATGTTCTGTAGTAGTGTATGTGTAGGGAGGGAATGTTCTGTAGTAGTGTATGTGTAGGGGAGGGAATGTTCTGTAGTAGTGTATGTGTAGGGGAGGGAATGTTCTGTAGTAGTGTATGTGTAGGGAGGAATGTTCTGTAGTAGTGTATGTGTAGGGAGAATGTTCTGTAGTAGTGTATGTGTAGGGAGGAATGTTCTGTAGTAGTGTATGTGTAGGGGAGGGAATGTTCTGTAGTAGTGTATGTGTAGGGGGGAATGTTCTGTAGTAGTGTATGTGTGAGGGAGGGAATGTTCTGTAGTAGTGTATGTGTAGGGGAGGAATGTTCTGTAGTAGTGTATGTATGGGGAGGGAATGTTCTGTAGTAGTGTATGTGTAGGGGAGGGAATGTTCTGTAGTAGTGTATGTGTAGGGGGGAATGTTCTGTAGTAGTGTATGTGTAGGGGAGGGAATGTTCTGTAGTAGTGTATGTGTAGGGGAGGGAATGTTCTGTAGTAGTGTATGTGTGAGGGAATGTTCTGTAGTAGTGTATGTGTAGGGAGAGAATGTTCTGTAGTAGTGTATGTGTAGGGGGAATGTTCTTGTAGTGTGTGTGTAGGGATGTTCTGTGTAGTGTATGTGTAGGGAGGGAATGTTCTGTAGTAGTGTATGTGTAGGGAGGAATGTTCTGTAGTAGTGTATGTGTAGGGAGGGATGTTCTGTAGTAGTGTATGTGTAGGGGAGGGAATGTTCTGTAGTAGTGTATGTGTAGGGGAGAGAATGTTCTGTAGTAGTGTATGTGTAGGGGAGGGAATGTTCTGTAGTAGTGTATGTGTAGGGGGGGAATGTTCTGTAGTAGTGTATGTGTAGGGGAGGAATGTTCTGTAGTGTGTATGTGGAGGGAATGTTCTGTAGTAGTGTATGTGTAGGGGAGGGAATGTTCTGTAGTAGTGTATGTGTAGGGAGGGAATGTTCTGTAGTAGTGTATGTGTAGGGAGGGAATGTTCTGTAGTAGTGTATGTGTAGGGAGGAATGTTCTGTAGTAGTGTATGTGGGGGGAATGTTCTGTAGTAGTGTATGTGAGGGGAGGAATGTTCTGTAGTGGTGTTGTGTGGTAGGGAATGTTCTGTAGTAGTGTTGTGTAAGGGGAATGTTCTGTAGTAGTGTATGTGTAGGGGGGGAATGTTCTGTAGTAGTGTATTGTGTAGGGGAGGGGAATGTTCTGTAGTAGTGTATGTGTAGGGAGGGAATGTTCTGTAGTAGTGTATGTGTAGGGGGGGAATGTTCTGTAGTAGTGTATGTGTAGGGGAGAGAATGTTCTGTAGTAGTGTTGTGTAGGAGGAATGTTCTGTAGTAGTGTATGTGTGAGGGAATGTTCTGTAGTAGTGTATGTGTAGGGGAGGGAATGTTCTGTGTAGTGTATGTGTAGGGGAATGTTCTGTAGTAGTGTATATCTAGGGAATGTTCTGTAGTAGTGTATGTGTAGGGAGGGAATGTTCTGTAGTAGTGTATGTGTAGGGGAGGGAATGTTCTGTAGTAGTGTATGTGTAGGGGAGGAATGTTCTGTAGTAGTGTATGTGTAGGGGAGGAATGTTCTGTGTAGTGTATGTGTAGGGGAGGAATGTTCTGTAGTAGTGTATGTGTAGGGAGGGAATGTTCTGTAGTAGTGTTGTGTAGGGGAATGTTCTGTAGTAGTGTATGTGTAGGGGAGGAATGTTCTGTAGTAGTGTATGTGTAGGGGAGGGAATGTTCTGTAGTAGTGTATGTGGGGAGGGAATGTTCTGTGTAGTGTATGTGTGGGGAGGGAATGTTCTGTGTAGTGTATGTAGGGGGGGAATGTTCTGTAGTAGTGTATGTGTAGGGGGGAATGTTCTGTAGTAGTGTATGTGTAGGGGGGGAATATTCTGTAGTAGTGTATGTGTAGGGGAGGGAATGTTCTGTAGTAGTGTATGTAGGGGAGGGAATGTTCTGTAGTAGTGTATGTGTAGGGGAGAATGTTCTGTAGTAGTGTATGTGTAGGGAGGGGGAATGTTCTGTAGTAGTGTATGTGTAGGGGGGAATGTTCTGTAGTAGTGTATGTGTAGGGAGAGAATGTTCTATAGTAGTGTATGTCGGGGAGGGAATGTTCTGTAGTAGTGTATGTGAAGGGGATGTTCTGTAGTAGTGTATGTGTAGGGGAATGTTCTGTGGTAGTGTATGTGTAGGGGGGAATGTTCTGTAGTAGTGTATGTGTAGGGGAGGGAATGTTCTGTAGTAGTGTATGTGTAGGGAAGGAATGTTCTGTAGTAGTGTATGTGTAAGGAGGAATGTTCTGTAGTAGTGTTGTGTAGGGGAGGGAATGTTCTGTAGTAGTGTATGTGTAGGGGAGGGAATGTTCTGTAGTAGTGTATGTGTAGGGGAGGAATGTTCTGTAGTAGTGTATGTGTGGGGAGGGAATGTTCTGTAGTAGTGTATGTGTAAAGGAGGGAATGTTCTGTAGTAGTGTATGTGTAGGAGGAATGTTCTGTAGTAGTGTATGTGTGGGAATGTTCTGTAGTAGTGTATGTGTAGGAGGAATGTTCTGTAGTAGTGTATGTGTGGGGGAATGTTCTGTAGTAGTGTATATCGGGAATGTTCTGTAGTAGTGTATGTGTAGGGGAGGGAATGTTCTGTAGTGTATATGTGGGGAGGAATGTTCTGTAGTAGTGTATGTGTAGGGAGGGAATGTTCTGTAGTAGTGTATGTGTAGGGGAGGGAATGTTCTGTAGTAGTGTATGTGTAGGGGAGGAATGTTCTGTAGTAGTGTATGTGTAGGGGAGGGAATGTTCTGTAGTAGTGTATGTGTGGGGAGGGAATGTTCTGTAGTAGTGTATGTGTAGGGGGGGAATGTTCTGTAGTAGTGTATGTGTGAGGAATGTTCTGTAGTAGTGTATATGTGGGGGGGGAATGTTCTGTAGTAGTGTATGTGGAGGGGAATGTTCTGTAGTAGTGTATGTGTAGGGAGGGAATGTTCTGTAGTAGTGTATGTGTAGGGGAGGGAATGTTCTGTAGTAGTGTATGTGTAGGGGAGGGAATGTTCTGTAGTAGTGTATGTGTAGGGGGAATGTTCTGTAGTAGTGTATGTGTAGGGAGGGAATGTTCTGTAGTAGTGTATGTAGGGAGGGAATGTTCTGTAGTAGTGTATGTGTAGGGGAGGGAATGTTCTGTAGTAGTGTATGTGTAGGGGGGAATGTTCTGTAGTAGTGTATGTGTAGGGGAGGGAATGTTCTGTAGTAGTGTATGTAGGGGGAATGTTCTGTAGTAGTGTATGTGTAGGAGGGAATGTTCTGTAGTAGTGTATGTGTAGGGGGAATGTTCGTGTGTATGTGGGGGGAGAATGTTCTGTAGTAGTGTATGTGTAGGAGGGAATGTTCTGTAGTAGTGTATGTGTGAGGGAATGTTCTGTAGTAGTGTATGTGTAGGGAGGAATGTTCTGTAGTAGTGTATGTTGGTAGGGAATGTTCTGTAGTAGTGTATGTGTAGGGGAGGGAATGTTCTGTAGTAGTGTATGTGTAGGAGGGGAATGTTCTGTAGTAGTGTATGTGTAGGGGAGGAATGTTCTGTAGTAGTGTATGTGTAGGGGAGGGAATGTTCTGTAGTAGTGTATGTGTGGGGAGGGAATGTTCTGTAGTAGTGTATGTGGAGGGGAATGTTCTGTAGTAGTGTATGTGTAGGAGGAATGTTCTGTAGTAGTGTATGTGTAGGGGAGGGAATGTTCTGTAGTAGTGTATGTGTGGGAGGGAATGTTCTGTAGTAGTGTATGTGTAGGGGAGGGAATGTTCTGTAGTAGTGTATGTGTAGGGGAGGGAATGTTCTGTAGTAGTGTATGTGTAGGGGAGGGAATGTTCTGTAGTAGTGTATGTGTAGGGGAGGGAATGTTCTGTAGTAGTGTATGTGTAGGGGAGGGAATGTTCTGTAGTAGTGTATGTGTAGGGGGGGAATGTTCTGTAGTAGTGTATGTGTAGGGGGGGAATGTTCTGTAGTAGTGTATGTGTGGGAGGAATGTTCTGTAGTAGTGTATGTGTAGGGAGGAATGTTCTGTAGTAGTGTATGTGTAGGGTAGGGAATGTTCTGTAGTAGTGTATGTGGGGGAATGTTCTGTAGTAGTGTATGTGTGGGGAGGGAATGTTCTGTAGTAGTGTATGTGTAGGGAGGAATGTTCTGTAGTAGTGTATGTGTAGGGGGGGAATGTTCTGTAGTAGTGTATGTGTGGGGAGGGAATGTTCTGTAGTAGTGTATGTGTGGGGGGAATGTTCTGTAGTAGTGTATGTGTAGGGGAGGGAATGTTCTGTAGTAGTGTATGTGTAGGGGAGGGAATGTTCTGTAGTAGTGTATGTGTAGGGGGAATGTTCTGTGTAGTGTATGTGTAGGGGAGGGAATGTTCTGTAGTAGTGTATGTGTAGGGGAGGGAATGTTCTGTAGTAGTGTATGTGTAGGGAGGAATGTTCTGTAGTAGTGTATGTGTAGGGGAGGGAATGTTCTGTAGTAGTGTATGTGTAGGGGGAGGGAATGTTCTGTAGTAGTGTATGTGTAGGGAGGGAATGTTCTGTAGTAGTGTATGTGTGGGGGAGGAATGTTCTGTAGTAGTGTATGTGTAGGGGGAATGTTCTGTAGTAGTGTATGTGTAAGGGAGGGAAATGTTCTGTAGTAGTGTATGGGTAGGGGAATGTTCTGTAGTAGTGTATGTGTAAGGGAATGTTCTGTAGTAGTGTATGTGTAGGGGAGGGAATGTTCTGTAGTAGTGTATGTGTAGGGGAGGGAATGTTCTGTAGTAGTGTATGTGTAGGGGAGGAATGTTCTGTAGTAGTGTATGTGGAGGGGAATGTTCTGTAGTAGTGTATGTGTAGGGGAGGAATGTTCTGTAGTAGTGTATGTGTAGGGGAGGGAATGTTCTGTAGTAGTGTATGTGTAGGGGAGGGAATGTTCTGTAGTAGTGTATGTGTAGGGGAGGGAATGTTCTGTAGTAGTGTATGTGTAGGGGAGGGAATGTTCTGTAGTAGTGTATGTGTAGGGGAGGAATGTTCTGTAGTAGTGTATGTGTAGGGGAGGGGAATGTTCTGTAGTAGTGTATGTGTAGGGGGGGGAATGTTCTGTAGTAGTGTATGTGTGAGGGGGGGAATGTTCTGTAGTGTGTATGTGTGGGAGGGAATGTTCTGTAGTAGTGTATGTGTAGGATATTCTGTAGTAGTGTATGTGTAGGGGGAATGTTCTGTAGTAGTGTATGTGTAGGGGAGGGAATGTTCTGTAGTAGTGTATGTGTAGAGAGGAATGTTCTGTAGTAGTGTATGTGTAGGGGAGGGAATGTTCTGTAGTATGTGTAGGGAGGGAATGTTCTGTGTAGGGTAGGAGAATGTTCTGTAGTAGTGTATGTGTGGGAGGGAATGTTCTGTAGTAGTGTATGTGTAGGGAGGGAATGTTCTGTAGTAGTGTATGTGTAGGGGAGGGGAATGTTCTGTAGTAGTGTATGTGTAGGGGAGGGAATGTTCTGTAGTAGTGTATGTGTAGGGAGGGAATGTTCTGTAGTAGTGTATGTGTAGGGGAGGGAATGTTCTGTAGTAGTGTATGTGTGGGAGGGAATGTTCTGTAGTAGTGTATGTGTAGGGAGGGAATGTTCTGTAGTAGTGTATGTGTGGGGAGGAATGTTCTGTAGTAGTGTATGTGTAGGGAGGGAATGTTCTGTAGTAGTGTATGTGGGGGGGGAATGTTCTGTAGTAGTGTATGTGTAGGAGGGAATGTTCTGTAGTAGTGTATGTGTAGGGGAGGGAATGTTCTGTAGTAGTGTATGTGTAGGGGGAGGGAATGTTCTGTAGTAGTGTATGTGTAGGGAGGGAATGTTCTGTAGTAGTGTATGTGTAGGGGGGAATGTTCTGTAGTAGTGTATGTGTAGGGGAGGAATGTTCTGTAGTAGTGTATGTGTGGGATGTTCTGTAGTAGTGTAGGAGGGAATGTTCTGTAGTAGTGTATGTGTAGGGGAGGGAATGTTCTGTAGTAGTGTATGTGGGGAGGGAATGTTCTGTAGTAGTGTATGTGTAGGGAGGGAATGTTCTGTAGTAGTGTATGTGTAGGGGGGGGAATGTTCTGTAGTAGTGTATGTGTAGGGGAGGGAATGTTCTGTAGTAGTGTATGTGTAGGGGGGGGAATGTTCTGTAGTAGAGTATGTGTGTAGGGGAGGGAATGTTCTGTAGTAGTGTATGTGTAGGAGGGAATGTTCTGTAGTAGTGTATGTGTAGGGGGGAATGTTCTGTAGTAGTGTATGTGTAGGGGAGGGAATGTTCTGTAGTAGTGTATGTGTAGGGGAGGGAATGTTCTGTAGTAGTGTATGTGTAGGTAGGGAATGTTCTGTAGTAGTGTATGTGTAGGGGAGGGAATGTTCTGTAGTAGTGTATGTGGAGGGGAATGTTCTGTAGTAGTGTATGTGTAGGGTAGGAATGTTCTGTAGTAGTGTATGTGTAGGGGAGGGAATGTTCTGTAGTAGTGTATGTGTAGGGGAGGAATGTTCTGTAGTAGTGTATGTGGGAGGGAATGTTCTGTAGTGTGTAGGGAGGGAATGTTCTGTAGTAGTGTATGTGTAGGGAGGGAATGTTCTGTAGTAGTGTATGTGTAGGGGAGGGAATGTTCTGTAGTAGTGTATGTGTAGGGAAGCTGTAGTGTAGGGAATGTTCTGTAGTAGTGTATGTGTAGGGGGGGGAATGTTCTGTAGTAGTGTATGTGTAGGGGAGGGAATGTTCTGTAGTAGTGTATGTGTAGGGGAGGGAATGTTCTGTAGTAGTGTATGTGTGGGGGAGGGAATGTTCTGTAGTAGTGTATGTGTAGGGGAGGGAATGTTCTGTAGTAGTGTATGTGTAGGGGAGGGAATGTTCTGTAGTAGTGTATGTGTGGAGGGAATGTTCTGTAGTAGTGTATGTGTAGGGGAGGGAATGTTCTGTAGTAGTGTATGTGTAGGGGAGGGAATGTTCTGTAGTAGTGTATGTGTAGGGAATGTTCTGTAGTAGTGTATGTGTAGAGGGAATGTTCTGTAGTAGTGTATGTGTAGGGGGGGAATGTTCTGTAGTAGTGTATGTGTAGGGGAGGGAATGTTCTGTAGTAGTGTATGTGTAGGGAGGGAATGTTCTGTAGTAGTGTATGTGTAGGGGGGAATGTTCTGTAGTAGTGTATGTGTAGGAGGGAATGTTCTGTAGTAGTGTATGTGTAGGGGAGGGAATGTTCTGTAGTAGTGTATGTGTAGGGGAGGGAATGTTCTGTAGTAGTGTATGTGTAGGGGAGGGAATGTTCTGTAGTAGTGTATGTGTAGGAGGGAATGTTCTGTAGTAGTGTATGTGTAGGGGAGGGAATGTTCTGTAGTAGTGTATGTGTAGGGGAGGGAATGTTCTGTAGTAGTGTATGTGTAGGGGAGGGAATGTTCTGTAGTAGTGTATGTGTAGGGGAGGGAATGTTCTGTAGTAGTGTATGTGTAGGGGAGGGAATGTTCTGTAGTAGTGTATGTGTAGGGGAGGGAATGTTCTGTAGTAGTGTATGTGTAGGGAATGTTCTGTAGTAGTGTATGTGTAGGGAATGTTCTGTAGTAGTGTATGTGTAGGGGAGGGAATGTTCTGTAGTAGTGTATGTGTAGGGAATGTTCTGTAGTAGTGTATGTCTAGGGGACTGTTCTGTAGTAGTGTATGTGTAGGGTAGGGAATGTTCTGTAGTAGTGTATGTGTAGGGGAGGGAATGTTCTGTAGTAGTGTATGTGTAGGGGAGGGAATGTTCTGTAGTAGTGTATGTGTAGGGGAGGGAATGTTCTGTAGTAGTGTATGTGTAGGGGAGAGAATGTTCTGTAGTAGTGTATGTGTAGGGGAGGGAATGTTCTGTAGTAGTGTATGTGTAGGGAATGTTCTGTAGTAGTGTATGTGTAGGGGAGGGAATGTTCTGTAGTAGAGTATGTCTAGGGAATGTTCTGTAGTAGTGTATGTGTAGGGAATGTTCTGTAGTAGTGTATGTGTAGGGGAGGGAATGTTCTGTAGTAGTGTATGTTTAGGGGAGGGAATGTTCTGTAGTAGTGTATGTGTAGGGGAGGGAATGTTCTGTAGTAGTGTATGTGAGGGAGGGAATGTTCTGTAGTAGTGTATGTCGAGGGAATGTTCTGTAGTAGTGTATGTGTAGGGTAGGGAATGTTCTGTAGTAGTGTATGTGTAGGGGAGGGAATGTTCTGTAGTAGTGTATGTGTAGGGAATGTTCTGTAGTAGTGTATGTGTAGGGGAGGGAATGTTCTGTAGTAGTGTATGTGTAGGGGAGGGAATGTTCTGTAGTAGTGTATGTGTAGGGGAGGGAATGTTCTGTAGTAGTGTATGTGTAGGGAGGAATGTTCTGTAGTAGTGTATGTGTAGGGGAGGGAATGTTCTGTAGTAGTGTATGTGTAGGGGAATGTTCTGTAGTAGTGTATGTGTAGGGGAGGGAATGTTCTGTAGTAGTGTATGTGTAGGGAGGGAATGTTCTGTAGTAGTGTGTGTAGGGGAGGGAATGTTCTGTAGTAGTGTATGTGTAGGGGAGGGAATGTTCTGTAGTAGTGTATGTGTAGGGGAGGGAATGTTCTGTAGTAGTGTATGTGTAGGGGAGGGAATGTTCTGTAGTAGTGTATGTGTAGGGGAGGAATGTTCTGTAGTAGTGTATGTGTAGGGGAGGGAATGTTCTGTAGTAGTGTATGTGTAGGGGAGGGAATGTTCTGTAGTAGTGTATGTGTAGGGAGGGAATGTTCTGTAGTAGTGTATGTGTGGGGGGAATGTTCTGTAGTAGTGTATGTAGGGTAGGGAATGTTCTGTAGTAGTGTATGTGTAGGGGAGGGAATGTTCTGTAGTAGTGTATGTGTAGGGGAGGGAATGTTCTGTAGTAGTGTATGTGTAGGGGAGGGAATGTTCTGTAGTAGTGTATGTGTAGGGGAGGGAATGTTCTGTAGTAGTGTATGTGTAGGGGGAATGTTCTGTAGTAGTGTATGTGTAGGGGAGGGAATGTTCTGTAGTAGTGTATGTGTAGGGGAGGGAATGTTCTGTAGTAGTGTATGTGTAGGGGAATGTTCTGTAGTAGTGTATGTGTAGGGGAGGGAATGTTCTGTAGTAGTGTATGTGTAGGGGAGGGAATGTTCTGTAGTAGTGTATGTGTGGGGAGGGAATGTTCTGTAGTAGTGTATGTGTAGGGGAGGGAATGTTCTGTAGTAGTGTATGTGTAGGGGGAGGGAATGTTCTGTAGTAGTGTATGTGTAGGGGAGGGAATGTTCTGTAGTAGTGTATGTGTAGGGGAGGAATGTTCTGTAGTAGTGTATGTGTAGGGGAGGGAATGTTCTGTAGTAGTGTGTGTAGGGAGGGAATGTTCTGTAGTAGTGTATGTGTGGGGGAGGGAATGTTCTGTAGTAGTGTATGTGTAGGGGAGGGAATGTTCTGTAGTAGTGTATGTGTAGGGGAGGGAATGTTCTGTAGTAGTGTATGTGTAGGGGAGGGAATGTTCTGTAGTAGTGTATGTGTAGGGGAGGGAATGTTCTGTAGTAGTGTATGTGTAGGGAGGAATGAATGTTCTGTAGTAGTGTATGTGTAGGGGAGAAGGAATGTTCTGTAGTAGTGTATGTGGGAGGGAATGTTCTGTAGTAGTGTATGTGTAGGGGAATGTTCTGTAGTAGTGTATGTGTAGGGGAGGGAATGTTCTGTAGTAGTGTATGTGTAGGGGAGGGAATGTTCTGTAGTAGTGTATGTGTAGGGAGGGAATGTTCTGTAGTAGTGTATGTGTAGGGGAGGGAATGTTCTGTAGTAGTGTATGTGTAGGGGAGGGAATGTTCTGTAGTAGTGTATGTGTAGGGGAGGGAATGTTCTGTAGTAGTGTATGTGTAGGGGAGGGAATGTTCTGTAGTAGTGTATGTGTGGGGAGGGAATGTTCTGTAGTAGTGTATGTGTAGGGAGGGAATGTTCTGTAGTAGTGTATGTGTAGGGGAGGGAATGTTCTGTAGTAGTGTATGTAGGGAATGTTCTGTAGTAGTGTATGTGGGAGGGAATGTTCTGTAGTAGTGTATGTGTAGGGGAGGGAATGTTCTGTAGTAGTGTATGTGTAGGGGAGGGAATGTTCTGTAGTAGTGTATGTGTAGGGGGAGGGAATGTTCTGTAGTAGTGTATGTGTAGGGAGGGAATGTTCTGTAGTAGTGTATGTGTAGGGGAGGGAATGTTCTGTAGTAGTGTATGTGTAGGGGAGGGAATGTTCTGTAGTAGTGTATGTGTAGGGGAGGGAATGTTCTGTAGTAGTGTATGTGGGAGGGGAATGTTCTGTAGTAGTGTATGTGTAGGGGAGGGAATGTTCTGTAGTAGTGTATGTGTAGGGAGGGAATGTTCTGTAGTAGTGTATGTGTAGGGGAATGTTCTGTAGTAGTGTATGTGTAGGGAATGTTCTGTAGTAGTGTATGTGTAGGGAGGGAATGTTCTGTAGTAGTGTATGTGTAGGGGAGGGAATGTTCTGTAGTAGTGTATGTGTAGGGGGAGGGAATGTTCTGTAGTAGTGTATGTGTAGGGGAGGGAATGTTCTGTAGTAGTGTATGTGTAGGGAGGGAATGTTCTGTAGTAGTGTATGTGTAGGGGAGGGAATGTTCTGTAGTAGTGTATGTGGAGGGAATGTTCTGTAGTAGTGTATGTAGGGGAGGGAATGTTCTGTAGTAGTGTATGTGTAGGGGAGGGAATGTTCTGTAGTAGTGTATGTGTAGGGGAGGGAATGTTCTGTAGTAGTGTATGTGTAGGGGAGGGAATGTTCTGTAGTAGTGTATGTGTAGGGGAGGGAATGTTCTGTAGTAGTGTATGTGTAGGGGAGGGAATGTTCTGTAGTAGTGTATGTGTAGGGGAGGGAATGTTCTGTAGTAGTGTATGTGTAGGGGAGGGAATGTTCTGTAGTAGTGTATGTGTAGGGGAGGGAATGTTCTGTAGTAGTGTATGTGTAGGGGAGGGAATGTTCTGTAGTAGTGTATGTGTAGGGGAGGGAATGTTCTGTAGTAGTGTATGTGGAGGAGGGAATGTTCTGTAGTAGTGTATGTGTAGGGAATGTTCTGTAGTAGTGTATGTGTAGGGGAGGGAATGTTCTGTAGTAGTGTATGTGTAGGGGAGGGAATGTTCTGTAGTAGTGTATGTGTAGGGGAGGGAATGTTCTGTAGTAGTGTATGTGTAGGGGAGGGAATGTTCTGTAGTAGTGTATGTGTAGGGGGAGGAATGTTCTGTAGTAGTGTATGTGTAGGGGAGGGAATGTTCTGTAGTAGTGTATGTGTAGGGAGGGAATGTTCTGTAGTAGTGTATGTTTAGGGGAGGGAATGTTCTGTAGTAGTGTATGTGTAGGGGAGGGAATGTTCTGTAGTAGTGTATGTGTAGGGGAGGGAATGTTCTGTAGTAGTGTATGTGGAGGGAATGTTCTGTAGTAGTGTATGTGTAGGGGGGGAATGTTCTGTAGTAGTGTATGTGTAGGGGAGGGTATGTTCTTTAGTAGTGTATGTGTAGGGAATGTTCTGTAGTAGTGTATGTGTAGGGGAGGGAATGTTCTGTAGTAGTGTATGTGTAGGGGAGGGAATGTTCTGTAGTAGTGTATGTGTAGGGAGGGAATGTTCTGTAGTAGTGTATGTGTAGGGGAGGGAATGTTCTGTAGTAGTGTATGTAGGGGAGGGAATGTTCTGTAGTAGTGTATGTGTAGGGGAGGGAATGTTCTGTAGTAGTGTATGTGTAGGGGAGGGAATGTTCTGTAGTAGTGTATGTGTAGGGGAGGGAATGTTCTGTAGGGTAGTGTATGTGTAGGGGAGGGAATGTTCTGTAGTAGTGTATGTGTAGGGGAGGGAATGTTCTGTAGTAGTGTATGTGTAGGGGAGGGAATGTTCTGTAGTAGTGTATGTGTAGGGGAGGGAATGTTCTGTAGTAGTGTATGTGTAGGGGGGAATGTTCTGTAGTAGTGTATGTGTAGGGAGGGAATGTTCTGTAGTAGTGTATGTGTAGGGTAGGGAATGTTCTGTAGTAGTGTATGTGTAGGGGAGGGAATGTTCTGTAGTAGTGTATGTGTAGGGGAGGGAATGTTCTGTAGTAGTGTATGTGTAGGGGAGGGAATGTTCTGTAGTAGTGTAGGGGAGGGAATGTTCTGTAGTAGTGTATGTGTAGGGGGAGGGAATGTTCTGTAGTAGTGTATGTGTAGGGAATGTTCTGTAGTAGTGTATGTGTAGGGAATGTTCTGTAGTAGTGTATGTGTAGGGGAGGGAATGTTCTGTAGTAGTGTATGTGTAGGGGAGGGAATGTTCTGTAGTAGTGTATGTGTAGGGGAGGGAATGTTCTGTAGTAGTGTATGTGTAGGGGAGGGAATGTTCTGTAGTAGTGTATGTGTAGGGGAGGGAATGTTCTGTAGTAGTGTATGTGTAGGGGAGGGAATGTTCTGTAGTAGTGTATGTGTAGGGAATGTTCTGTAGTAGTGTATGTGTAGGGGAGGGAATGTTCTGTAGTAGTGTATGTGTAGGGGAGGGAATGTTCTGTAGTAGTGTATGTGTAGGGGAGGGAATGTTCTGTAGTAGTGTATGTGTAGGGAGGGAATGTTCTGTAGTAGTGTATGTGTAGGGGAGGGAATGTTCTGTAGTAGTGTATGTGTAGGGGAGGGAATGTTCTGTAGTAGTGTATGTGTAGGGGAGGGAATGTTCTGTAGTAGTGTATGTAGGGGAGGGAATGTTCTGTAGTAGTGTATGTGTAGGGGAGGGAATGTTCTGTAGTAGTGTATGTGTAGGGGAGGGAATGTTCTGTAGTAGTGTATGTGTAGGGGAGGGAATGTTCTGTAGTAGTGTATGTGTAGGGGAGGGAATGTTCTGTAGTAGTGTATGTGGGAGGGAATGTTCTGTAGTAGTGTATGTGTAGGGGAGGGAATGTTCTGTAGTAGTGTATGTGTAGGGAGGGAATGTTCTGTAGTAGTGTATGTGTAGGGGAGGGAATGTTCTGTAGTAGTGTATGTGTAGGGGAGGGAATGTTCTGTAGTGTGTGTAGGGGAGGGAATGTTCTGTAGTAGTGTATGTGTAGGGGAGGGAATGTTCTGTAGTAGTGTATGTGTAGGGGAGGGAATGTTCTGTAGTAGTGTATGTGTAGGGGAGGGAATGTTCTGTAGTAGTGTATGTGTAGGGAATGTTCTGTAGTAGTGTATGTGTAGGGAATGTTCTGTAGTAGTGTATGTGTAGGGGAGGGAATGTTCTGTAGTAGTGTATGTGTAGGGGAGGGAATGTTCTGTAGTAGTGTATGTGTAGGGGAGGGAATGTTCTGTAGTAGTGTATGTGTAGGGGAGGGAATGTTCTGTAGTAGTGTATGTGTAGGGGAGGGAATGTTCTGTAGTAGTGTATGTGTAGGGGAGGGAATGTTCTGTAGTAGTGTATGTGTAGGGGAGGGAATGTTCTGTAGTAGTGTATGTGTAGGGAATGTTCTGTAGTAGTGTATGTGTGGAGGGGAATGTTCTGTAGTAGTGTATGTGTAGGGGAGGGAATGTTCTGTAGTAGTGTATGTGTAGGGGAGGGAATGTTCTGTAGTAGTGTATGTGTAGGGGAGGGAATGTTCTGTAGTAGTGTATGTGGAGGGAATGTTCTGTAGTAGTGTATGTGTAGGGAGGGAATGTTCTGTAGTAGTGTATGTGTAGGGGTAGGGAATGTTCTGTAGTAGTGTATGTGTAGGGGAGGGAATGTTCTGTAGTAGTGTATGTGTAGGGGAGGGAATGTTCTGTAGTAGTGTATGTGTAGGGGAGGGAATGTTCTGTAGTAGTGTAGTGTATGTGTAGGAGGGAATGTTCTGTAGTAGTGTATGTGTAGGGGAGGGAATGTTCTGTAGTAGTGTATGTGTAGGGGAGGGAATGTTCTGTAGTAGTGTATGTGTAGGGGAGGGAATGTTCTGTAGTAGTGTATGTGTAGGGAGGGAATGTTCTGTAGTAGTGTATGTGTAGGGGAGGGAATGTTCTGTAGTAGTGTATGTGTAGGGGAGGGAATGTTCTGTAGTAGTGTATGTGTAGGGGAGGGAATGTTCTGTAGTAGTGTATGTGTAGGGGAGGGAATGTTCTGTAGTAGTGTATGTGGGGAGGGAATGTTCTGTAGTAGTGTATGTGTAGGGGAGGGAATGTTCTGTAGTAGTGTATGTGTAGGGAGGGAATGTTCTGTAGTAGTGTATGTGTAGGGAAGGGAATGTTCTGTAGTAGTGTATGTGTAGGGGAGGGAATGTTCTGTAGTAGTGTATGTGTAGGGGAGGGAATGTTCTGTAGTAGTGTATGTGTAGGGGAGGGAATGTTCTGTAGTAGTGTATGTGTAGGGGGGGGAATGTTCTGTAGTAGTGTAGGGGAGGGAATGTTCTGTAGTAGTGTATGTGTAGGGTAGGGAATGTTCTGTAGTAGTGTATGTGTAGGGGAGGGAATGTTCTGTAGTAGTGTATGTGTAGGGGAGGGAATGTTCTGTAGTAGTGTATGTGTAGGGGAGGGAATGTTCTGTAGTAGTGTATGTGTAGGGGAGGGAATGTTCTGTAGTAGTGTATGTGTAGGGGAGGGAATGTTCTGTAGTAGTGTATGTGTAGGGGAGGGAATGTTCTGTAGTAGTGTATGTGTAGGGAATGTTCTGTAGTAGTGTATATCTAGGGAATGTTCTGTAGTAGTGTATGTGTAGGGGAGGGAATGTTCTGTAGTAGTGTATGTGTAGGGGAGGGAATGTTCTGTAGTAGTGTATGTGTAGGGGAGGGAATGTTCTGTAGTAGTGTATGTGTAGGGGAGGGAATGTTCTGTAGTAGTGTATGTGTAGGGGAGGGAATGTTCTGTAGTAGTGTATGTGTAGGGAATGTTCTGTAGTAGTGTATGTGTAGGGGAGGGAATGTTCTGTAGTAGTGTATGTGTAGGGTAGGGAATGTTCTGTAGTAGTGTATGTGTAGGGAATGTTCTGTAGTAGTGTATGTGTAGGGGAGGGAATGTTCTGTAGTAGTGTATGTGTAGGGAATGTTCTGTAGTAGTGTATGTGTAGGGGAGGGAATGTTCTGTAGTAGTGTATGTGTAGGGGAGGGAATGTTCTGTAGTAGTGTATGTGTAGGGGAGGGAATGTTCTGTAGTAGTGTATGTGTAGGGGAGGGAATGTTCTGTAGTAGTGTATGTGTAGGGGAGGGAATGTTCTGTAGTAGTGTATGTGTAGGGGAGGGAATGTTCTGTAGTAGTGTATGTGTAGGGGAGGGAATGTTCTGTAGTAGTGTATGTGTAGGGGAGGGAATGTTCTGTAGTAGTGTATGTGTAGGGGAGGGAATGTTCTGTAGTAGTGTATGTGTAGGGGAGGGAATGTTCTGTAGTAGTGTATGTGTAGGGAATGTTCTGTAGTAGTGTATGTGTAGGGAATGTTCTGTAGTAGTGTATGTGTAGGGGAGGGAATGTTCTGTAGTAGTGTATGTGTAGGGAATGTTCTGTAGTAGTGTATATCTAGGGAATGTTCTGTAGTAGTGTATGTGTAGGGTAGGGAATGTTCTGTAGTAGTGTATGTGTAGGGGAGGGAATGTTCTGTAATAGTGTATGTGTAGGGGAGGGAATGTTCTGTAGTAGTGTATGTGTAGGGGAGGGAATGTTCTGTAGTAGTGTATGTGTAGGGGAGAGAATGTTCTGTAGTAGTGTATGTGTAGGGGAGGGAATGTTCTGTAGTAGTGTATGTGTAGGGAATGTTCTGTAGTAGTGTATGTGTAGGGGAGGGAATGTTCTGTAGTAGAGTATGTCTAGGGAATGTTCTGTAGTAGTGTATATCTAGGGAATGTTCTGTAGTAGTGTATGTGTAGGGGAGGGAATGTTCTGTAGTAGTTTATGTTTAGGGGAGGGAATGTTCTGTAGTAGTGTATGTGTAGGGGAGGGAATGTTCTGTAGTAGTGTATGTGGAGGGAATGTTCTGTAGTAGTGTATGTGGAGGGAATGTTCTGTAGTAGTGTATGTGTAGGGTAGGGAATGTTCTGTAGTAGTGTATGTGTAGGGGAGGGAATGTTCTGTAGTAGTGTATGTGTAGGGGAGGGAATGTTCTGTAGTAGTTGTAGGGAATGTTCGTAGTAGTGTATGTGTAGGGGAGGGAATGTTCTGTAGTAGTGTATGTGTAGGGGAGGGAATGTTCTGTAGTAGTGTATGTGTAGGGGAGGGAATGTTCTGTAGTAGTGTATGTGTGGGGAGGGAATGTTCTGTAGTAGTGTATGTGTGGGAGGGAATGTTCTGTAGTAGTGTATGTGTAGGGGAGGGAATGTTCTGTAGTAGTGTATGTGTAGGGGAATGTTCTGTAGTAGTGTATGTGTGGGGAGGGAATGTTCTGTAGTAGTGTATGTGGTAGGGAATGTTCTGTAGTAGTGTATGTGTAGGGTAGGGAATGTTCTGTAGTAGTGTATGTGTAGGGGAGGGAATGTTCTGTAGTAGTGTATGTGTAGGGGAGGGAATGTTCTGTAGTAGTGTATGTGTAGGGGAGGGAATGTTCTGTAGTAGTGTATGTGGAGGGAATGTTCTGTAGTAGTGTATGTGGAGGGAATGTTCTGTAGTAGTGTATGTGTAGGGTAGGGAATGTTCTGTAGTAGTGTATGTGTAGGGGAGGGAATGTTCTGTAGTAGTGTATGTGTAGGGGAGGGAATGTTCTGTAGTAGTGTATGTGTAGGGGAGGGAATGTTCTGTAGTAGTGTATGTGTAGGGGAGGGAATGTTCTGTAGTAGTGTATGTGTAGGGGAGGGAATGTTCTGTAGTAGTGTATGTGTAGGGGAGGGAATGTTCTGTAGTAGTGTATGTGTAGGGGAGGGAATGTTCTGTAGTAGTGTATGTGTAGGGGGAATGTTCTGTAGTAGTGTATGTGTAGGGGAGGGAATGTTCTGTAGTAGTGTATGTAGGGTAGGGAATGTTCTGTAGTAGTGTATGTGTAGGGAGGGAATGTTCTGTAGTAGTGTATGTGTAGGGAGGGAATGTTCTGTAGTAGTGTATGTGTAGGGGAGGGAATGTTCTGTAGTAGTGTATGTGTAGGGGAGGGAATGTTCTGTAGTAGTGTATGTGTGGGAGGGAATGTTCTGTAGTAGTGTATGTGTAGGGGAGGGAATGTTCTGTAGTAGTGTATGTGTAGGGGAGGGAATGTTCTGTAGTAGTGTATGTGCAGGGGAGGGAATGTTCTGTAGTAGTGTATGTGTAGGGGAGGGAATGTTCTGTAGTAGTGTATGTGTAGGGGAGGGAATGTTCTGTAGTAGTGTATGTGTAGGGGAGGGAATGTTCTGTAGTAGTGTATGTGTGGGGAGGGAATGTTCTGTAGTAGTGTATGTGTAGGGGAGGGAATGTTCTGTAGTAGTGTATGTGTAGGGGAGGGAATGTTCTGTAGTAGTGTATGTGTAGGGGAGGGAATGTTCTGTAGTAGTGTATGTGTAGGGGAGGGAATGTTCTGTAGTAGTGTGTAGTGGAGGGAATGTTCTGTAGTAGTGTATGTGGGAGGGAATGTTCTGTAGTAGTGTATGTGTAGGGGAGGGAATGTTCTGTAGTAGTGTATGTGTAGGGTAGGGAATGTTCTGTAGTAGTGTATGTGAAGGGGAGGGAATGTTCTGTAGTAGTGTATGTGTAGGGGAGGGAATGTTCTGTAGTAGTGTATGTGTAGGGTAGGGAATGTTCTGTAGTAGTGTATGTTAGGTAGGGAATGTTCTGTAGTAGTGTATGTGTAGGGGAGGGAATGTTCTGTAGTAGTGTATGTGTGAGGGAATGTTCTGTATTAGTGTATGTGTAGGGGAGGGAATGTTCTGTAGTAGTGTATGTGTAGGGGAGGGAATGTTCTGTAGTAGTGTATGTGTAGGGGAATGTTCTGTAGTAGTGTATGTTTAGGGGAGGGAATGTTCTGTAGTAGTGTATGTGTAGGGGAGGGAATGTTCTGTAGTAGTGTATGTGTAGTGAATGTTCTGTAGTAGTGTATGTGGAGGGAATGTTCTGTAGTAGTGTATGTGTAGGGTAGGGAATGTTCTGTAGTAGTGTATGTGTAGGGTAGGGAAGGTTCTGTAGTAGTGTATGTGTAGGGGAGGGAATGTTCTGTAGTAGTGTATGTGTAGGGGAGGGAATGTTCTGTAGTAGTGTATGTGTAGGGGAGGGAATGTTCTGTAGTAGTGTATGTGTAGGGTAGGGAATGTTCTGTAGTAGTGTATGTGTAGGGGAGGGAATGTTCTGTAGTAGTGTATGTGAAGGGTAGGGAATGTTCTGTAGTAGTGTATGTGTAGGGGAGGGAATGTACTGTAGTAGTGTATGTGTAGTGGAGGGAATGTTCTGTAGTAGTGTATGTGTAGGGGAGGGAATGTTCAGTAGTAGTGTATGTGTTGGGGAGGGAATGTTCTGTAGTAGTGTATGTGTAGGGGAGGGAATGTTCTGTAATAGTGTATGTGTAGGGAATGTTCTGTAGTAGTGTATATCTAGGGAATGTTCTGTAGTAGTGTATGTGTAGTGGAGGGAATGTTCTGTAATAGTGTATGTGTAGGGGAGGGAATGTTCTGTAGTAGTGTATGTGTAGGGGAGGGAATGTTCTGTAGTAGTGTATGTGTAGGGGAGAGAATGTTCTGTAGTAGTGTATGTGTAGGGGAGGGAATGTTCTGTAGTAGTGTATGTGTAGGGGAGGGAATGTTCTGTAGTAGTGTATGTGTAGGGGAGGGAATGTTCTGTAGTAGTGTATGTGTAGGGTAGGGAATGTTCTGTAGTAGTGTATGTGTAGGGAATGTTCTGTAGTAGTGTATGTTTAGGGGAGGGAATGTTCTGTAGTAGTGTATGTGTAGGGGAGGGAATGTTCTGTAGTTGTGTATGTGTAGGGGAGGGAATGTTCTGTAGTAGTGTATGTGTAGGGGAGGGAATGTTCTGTAGTAGTGTATGTGTAGGGGAGGGAATGTTCTGTAGTAGTGTATGTGTAGGGGAGGGAATGTTCTGTAGTAGTGTATGTGTAGGGGAGGGAATGTTCTGTAGTAGTGTATGTGTAGGGGAGGGAATGTTCTGTAGTAGTGTATGTGTAGGGAATGTTCTGTAGTAGTGTATGTGTAGGGAATGTTCTGTAGTAGTGTATGTGTAGGGGAGGGAATGTTCTGTAGTAGTGTATGTGTAGGGGAGGGAATGTTCTGTAGTAGTGTATATCTAGGGAATGTTCTGTAGTAGTGTATGTGTAGGGTAGGGAATGTTCTGTAGTAGTGTATGTGTAGGGGAGGGAATGTTCTGTAATAGTGTATGTGTAGGGGAGGGAATGTTCTGTAGTAGTGTATGTGTAGGGGAGGGAATGTTCTGTAGTAGTGTATGTGTAGGGGAGAGAATGTTCTGTAGTAGTGTATGTGTAGGGGAGGGAATGTTCTGTAGTAGTGTATGTGTAGGGAATGTTCTGTAGTAGTGTATGTGTAGGGGAGGGAATGTTCTGTAGTAGAGTATGTCTAGGGAATGTTCTGTAGTAGTGTATATCTAGGGAATGTTCTGTAGTAGTGTATGTGTAGGGGAGGGAATGTTCTGTAGTAGTTTATGTTTAGGGGAGGGAATGTTCTGTAGTAGTGTATGTGTAGGGGAGGGAATGTTCTGTAGTAGTGTATGTGGAGGGAATGTTCTGTAGTAGTGTATGTGGAGGGAATGTTCTGTAGTAGTGTATGTGTAGGGTAGGGAATGTTCTGTAGTAGTGTATGTGTAGGGTAGGGAATGTACTGTAGTAGTGTATGTGTAGGGGAGGGAATGTTCTGTAGTAGTGTATGTGTAGGGAATGTTCTGTAATAGTGTATGTGTAGGGGAGGGAATGTTCTGTAGTAGTGTATGTGTAGGGGAGGGAATGTTCTGTAGTAGTGTATGTGTAGGGGAGGGAATGTTCTGTAGTAGTGTATGTGTAGGGTAGGGAATGTTCTGTAGTAGTGTATGTGTAGGGGAGGGAATGTTCTGTAGTAGTGTATGTGTAGGGAATGTTCTGTAGTAGTGTATGTGTAGGGGAGGGAATGTTCTGTAGTAGTGTATGTGTAGGGTAGGGAATGTTCTGTAGTAGTGTATGTGTAGGGAATGTTCTGTAGTAGTGTATGTTTAGGGGAGGGAATGTTCTGTAGTAGTGTATGTGTAGGGGAGGGAATGTTCTGTAGTAGTGTATGTGTAGTGAATGTTCTGTAGTAGTGTATGTGGAGGGAATGTTCTGTAGTAGTGTATGTGTAGGGTAGGGAATGTTCTGTAGTAGTGTATGTGTAGGGTAGGGAATGTTCTGTAGTAGTGTATGTGTAGGGGAGGGAATGTTCTGTAGTAGTGTATGTGTAGGGGAGGGAATGTACTGTAGTAGTGTATGTGTAGGGGAGGGAATGTTCTGTAGTAGTGTATGTGTAGGGTAGGGAATGTTCTGTAGTAGTGTATGTGTAGGGGAGGGAATGTTCTGTAGTAGTGTATGTGAAGGGTAGGGAATGTTCTGTAGTAGTGTATGTGTAGGGGAGGGAATGTACTGTAGTAGTGTATGTGTAGTGGAGGGAATGTTCTGTAGTAGTGTATGTGTAGGGGAGGGAATGTTCAGTAGTAGTGTATGTGTTGGGGAGGGAATGTTCTGTAGTAGTGTATGTGTAGGGGAGGGAATGTTCTGTAGTAGTGTATTTGTAGGGAATGTTCTGTAGTAGTGTATATCTAGGGAATGGTCTGTAGTAGTGTATGTGTAGTGGAGGGAATGTTCTGTAATAGTGTATGTGTAGGGGAGGGAATGTTCTGTAGTAGTGTATGTGTAGGGGAGGGAATGTTCTGTAGTAGTGTATGTGTAGGGGAGAGAATGTTCTGTAGTAGTGTATGTGTAGGGGAGGGAATGTTCTGTAGTAGTGTATGTGTAGGGAATGTTCTGTAGTAGTGTATGTGTAGGGGAGGGAATGTTCTGTAGTAGTGTATGTGTAGGGGAGGGAATGTTCTGTAGTAGTGTATGTGTAGGGAATGTTCTGTAGTAGTGTATGTGGAGGGAATGTTCTGTAGTAGTGTATGTGTAGGGGAGGGAATGTTCTGTAGTAGTGTATGTGTCGGGAATGTTCTGTAGTATTGTATGTGTAGGGGAGGGAATGTTCTGTAGTAGTGTATATCTAGGGAATGTTCTGTAGTAGTGTATGTGTAGGGGAGGGAATGTTCTGTAGTAGTGTATGTGTAGGGAATGTTCTGTATTAGTGTATGTGTAGGGGAGGGAATGTTCTGTAGTAGTGTATGTCTAGGGAATGTTCTGTAGTAGTGTATATCTAGGGAATGTTCTGTAGTAGTGTATGTGTAGGGGAGGGAATGTTCTGTAGTAGTGTATGTGTAGGGGAGGGAATGTTCTGTAGTAGTGTATGTGTAGGGGAGGGAATGTTCTGTAGTAGTGTATGTGTAGGGGAGGGAATGTTCTGTAGTAGTGTATGTGTAGGGAATGTTCTGTAGTAGTGTATGTGTAGGGAATGTTCTGTAGTAGTGTATGTGGAGGGAATGTTCTGTAGTAGTGTATATCTAGGGAATGTTCTGTAGTAGTGTATGTGTAGGGTAGGGAATGTTCTGTAGTAGTGTATGTGTAGGGGAGGGAATGTTCTGTAATAGTGTATGTGTAGGGGAGGGAATGTTCTGTAGTAGTGTATGTGTAGGGGAGGGAATGTTCTGTAGTAGTGTATGTGTAGGGGAGGGAATGTTCTGTAGTAGTGTATGTGTAGGGTAGGGAATGTTCTGTAGTAGTGTATGTGCAGGGAATGTTCTGTAGTAGTGTATGTTTAGGGGAGGGAATGTTCTGTAGTAGTGTATGCGTAGGGGAGGGAATGTTCTGTAGTAGTGTATGTGTAGGGAATGTTCTGTAGTAGTGTATGTGGAGGGAATGTTCTGTAGTAGTGTATGTGTAGGGTAGGGAATGTTCTGTAGTAGTGTATGTGTAGGGGAGGGAATGTTCTGTAGTAGTGTATGTGTAGGGGAGGGAATGTTCTGTAGTAGTGTATGTGTAGGGAATGTTCTGTAGTAGTGTATGTGTAGGGGAGGGAATGTTCTGTAATAGTGTATGTGTAGGGGAGGGAATGTTCTGTAGTAGTGTATGTGTAGGGGAGGGAATGTTCTGTAATAGTGTATGTGGAGGGGAGGGAATGTTCTGTAGTAGTGTATGTGTAGGGGAGGGAATGTTCTGTAGTAGTGTATGTGTAGGGAATGTTCTGTAGTAGTGTATGTGTAGGGGAGGGAATGTTCTGTAGTAGTGTATCTGTAGGGAATGTTCTGTAGTAGTGTATGTGTAGGGGAGGGAATGTTCTGTAGTAGTGTATGTGTAGGGAATGTTCTGTAGTAGTGTATGTGTAGGGAATGTTCTGTAGTAGTGTAGGGGAGGGAATATTGTGTAGTAGTTGTGTAGTACTAGCAACAGGAGTTGTATCTACCCTGGCATTAACAGCAGAGTGAGGATTAACACGCTGTTGAAGTTACTCTGAAGTTTACAGTCAATTCAGAGAAAGTAAAACCGTAGAGAGATTTAGTACCAGGAACATTACCACTCTTATGCCTCTCACAATGACTTAAGACTGTCTTTGTAATTAAATAAATTTTTTAATGACTTCTCATATTGGATCGTAAGCACTTATAATGACAGCATCAGCCTAGTTTCATTTTTTTCAGCCATTTTGAAAGTGATTTTATAGAGACGTCTATTTAGTTACTGAGCTGTGCTGGCAAAGATGGACATGTTGAATTAGATTTAAAGTTAATCTCAATCACCAATATATCCCTACAACCCTCAAATAACATCTCAGGTTAAATAACTTAACTTCAAACTTGCTTTTTTTAATTAATTTTTTAATATTTTGATTATTATTTGAATTCTAGCCAGCCACGCCACACCATGCGTTGCTCAGCACATTCCTAGTCACTAGAGTTACTCAGCCCTTTAAACCTCCAGACATCTTCCGTTCAGCGTCCTGTCAGGCTAATGTCTAAGGTGTTTTTCCTGGAGAGGGAAGTTTCCCTGGCATTTCCTGTTAGAATCAATTCAGGCAAAATGTTAGATCTGCCTGGCAGGGTGAATCTGTACAATGATGGGGGATACTGGTGTATTGTTGACACCCATTCACCATGTTAGATCTGCTAAAAACAGGACATGCATATCACTACGCCGTCTACAACTAATCTGTTTCATATGTCTATTTGTAACGAATCCCTTCTGTCTTTCTCTCCACAGTTAAAATCCTCTTGTTCTACCTGATCTTCTATGGATGCTTGGCTGGGATTTTCATTGGGACCATCCAGGCCCTGCTGCTAACCCTTAGTAACTTTAAACCCACCTACCAGGACAGAGTCGCCCCACCAGGTAAAGACTGTGCTACTCATCATATACTGCTTTATTCTGCTTTATACTGCTTTATTCTGCTTTATTCTGCTTTATACTGCTTCATTCTGCTTTATACTGCTTTATTCTGCTTTATTCTGCTTTATACTGCTTTATTCTGCTTTATTCTGCTTTATACTGCTTTATACTGCTTTATTCTGCTTTATACTGCTTTATTCTGCTTTATACTGCTTTATTCTGCTCTATACTGCTTTATTCTGCTCTATACTGCTTTATTCTGCTTTATTCTGCTCCATACTGCTTTATTCTGCTTTATACTGCTTTATTCTGCTTTATACTGCTTTATTCTGCTTTATTCTGCTCTATACTGCTTTATTCTGCTTTATACTGCTCCATACTGCTTTATTCTGCTTTATACTGCTTTATTCTGCTCCATACTGCTTTATTCTGCTTTATTCTGCTTTATACTGCTTTATACTGCTTTATACTGCTTTATGTTGCTTTATACTGCTTTATACTGCTTTATGTTGCTTTATACTGCTTTATACTGCTTTATGTTGCTTTATACTGCTTTATACTGCTTTATACTGCTTTATACTGCTTTATTCTGCTTTATTCTGCTATATACTGCTTTATTCTGCTATATACTGCTTTATGTTGCTTTATACTGCTATATGTTGCTTTATACTGCTTTATACTGCTATATGTTGCTTTATACTGCTATATACTGCTTTATACTGCTTTATACTGCTATATGTTGCTTTATACTGCTTTATACTTCTTTATACTGCTTTATGTTGCTTTATACTGCTTTATACTGCTATATGTTGCTTTATACTGCTATATACTGCTTTATACTGCTTTATACTGCTTTATGTTGCTTTATACTGCTATATGTTGCTTTATGCTTTATACTGCTTTATACTGCTTTATACTGCTATATGTTGCTTTATGCTTTATACTGCTTTATGTTGCTTTATACTGCTTTATACTGCTATATGTTGCTTTATGCTTTATACTGCTTTATACTGCTTTATACTGCTATATGTTGCTTTATGCTTTATACTGCTATATACTGCTTTATACTGCTTTATACTGCTATATGTTGCTTTATGCTTTATACTGCTTTATACTGCTTTATACTGCTATATTCTGCTTCATTCTGCTATATGCTGCTTTATTCTGCTTCATTCTGCTATATGCTGCTTTATTCTGCTTTATACTGCTTTATGTTGCTTTATGCTTTATACTGCTATATACTGCTTTATACTGCTTTATACTGCTATATTCTGCTTCATTCTGCTATATGCTGCTTTATTCTGCTTCATTCTGCTATATGCTGCTTTATTCTGCTTTATACTGCTTTATGTTGCTTTATACTGCTATATGTTGCTTTATACTGCTATATACTGCTATATGTTGCTTTATACTGCTTTATACTGCTATATGTTGCTTTATACTGCTATATGTTGCTTTATACTGCTATATACTGCTTTATACTGCTATATGTTGCTTTATACTGCTATATGTTGCTTTATACTGCTATATACTGCTATATGTTGCTTTATACTGCTTTATTCTGCTTCATTCTGCTTTATACTGCTTTATACTGCTATATGTTGCTTTATACTGCTATATGTTGCTTTATACTGCTATATACTGCTTTATACTGCTATATACTGCTATATGTTGCTTTATACTGCTTTATACTGCTATATGTTGCTTTATACTGCTATATGTTGCTTTATACTGCTATATACTGCTTTATACTGCTATATGTTGCTTTATACTGCTATATGTTGCTTTATACTGCTATATACTGCTATATGTTGCTTTATACTGCTTTATTCTGCTTCATTCTGCTATATACTGCTTTATACTGCTTTATACTGCTATATGTTGCTTTATACTGCTATATGTTGCTTTATACTGCTATATACTGCTTTATACTGCTTTATACTGCTATATGCTGCTTTATTCTGCTTTATACTGCTTTATGTTGCTTTATACTGCTATATGTTGCTTTATACTGCTATATACTGCTATATGTTGCTTTATACTGCTTTATACTGCTATATGTTGCTTTATACTGCTATATGTTGCTTTATACTGCTATATGTTGCTTTATACTGCTATATACTGCTTTATACTGCTTTATACTGCTTTATACTGCTATATGTTGCTTTATACTGCTTTATTCTGCTTCATTCTGCTATATACTGCTTTATACTGCTTTATACTGCTATATGTTGCTTTATACTGCTATATGTTGCTTTATACTGCTATATACTGCTTTATACTGCTTTATACTGCTATATGTTGCTTTATACTGCTTTATACTGCTATATGTTGCTTTATACTGCTATATACTGCTTTATACTGCTTTATACTGCTTTATGTTGCTTTATACTGCTATATGTTGCTTTATGCTTTATACTGCTTTATACTGCTTTATACTGCTTTATGTTGCTTTATACTGCTTTATACTGCTATATACATCTTTATACTGCTTTATGTTGCTTTATACTGCTTTATGAAATATCCTTTTGTGATTTTGTTAAGTGTGATTTCCATCAGAAGCTAATTGAAGGGATAAGTTGTGCTCTGGAGGTGGTAGAGATTGAGGAATTATACAGTGCATTCGGAAAGTATTCAAACCCCTTTTTTTCACATTTTGTTACGCTACAGCCTTATTCTAAAATTATAGTTTTTTCCCTCATCGATCTACACACAATACCCCATAATGACAAAGCAAAAACAGGCTTTTGGAAATGTTTGCAAATGTATTAAAAATTACTAAAATATCTTAGTTACATAAATATTCAGACCCTTTACTCAGTACTTTGTTGAAGCACCTTTGGCAGCGATTACAAGTCTTCTTGGCACACCTGTATTTGGGGAGTTTCTCCCATTCTTCTCTGCAGATCCTCTCAAGCTCTGTCAGGTTGGATGGGGAGCGTCGCTGCACAGCTATTTTCAGGTCTCTCCAGAGATGTTCGATCGGGTTCAAGTCCGGGCTCTGGCTGGGCCACTCAAGGACATTCAGAGACTTTTCCCAAAGCCACTAGTTTGTTGTCTTGGCTGTGTGCTTAGGGTCGTTGTCCTGTTGGAAGGTGAATCTTCACCCCAGTCTGAGGTCCTGAATGCTCTGGAGCAGGTTTTCATCAAGGACCTCTCTGTACTTTGCTCTGTTCATCTTTCCCTCCATCCTGATAGTCTCCCAGTCCCTGTCGCTGAAAAACATCCCCACAGCATGATGCTGCCACCACCATGCGTCACCGTAGGGATGGTGCCAGGTTTCCTCCAGATGTGACGCTTGACATTCAGACCAAAGAGTTCAATCTTGGTTTCATCAGACCAGAGAATCTTGTTTCTCGTGGTCTGAGAGTCTTTAGGTGGCTTTTGACAAACTTCAAGCGGGTTG